>NC_054598.1:17766768-17866768 GCF_004785595.1 Juglans microcarpa x Juglans regia
AAACTTCTCCAACATTTTTTTCTTGGAAATGATGTCCTTTAGGAATTTGACATAATTTGGCATTTGCTCCAAGGCATCTACAAAAGGAATATTTATGTGAATTTTCTTAAAAATATCCAAAAATTTAGAAAATTGCTTATCTAATTTTTGTTTTTTAAAAACGTTGAGGATAAGGAAGTGGAGAAGAGAGAATAGAAGGATTGTTAGCAAATGAAGTTGTTGAAGGCATGTCAGTCTCTCTTAATGTATCATCCACATTCTCCCATTCTTCTACTTTATTTTTGTTTTGGCCATTGTTTGCAGTTGTAGGGGTGGACTTGGTTTCCTTTGATGGTGACCTGCCAATTTCTCTTCCACTCCTAAGTTTGATGGCCTTGCATTGTTCATTTGGATTCACTTCTGTGTTGCTCGAAAAAGTTCCTCTTTGTTGGGCATTGATGGTCATGGCTAGTTGTCCAATTTTCACTTCAAGATTCCTCATAGTGGCTCCCATGTTGCTACAATGAGTCTCAATGTTATCCAATCTTCAATCAGTCTTTTTAAACCTTGCTTTTGTCTCCTCAACAAAGGAAACCATGGCATCCTCAAGTGACATCTTCTTCTCGCTTGGTTGACTATCAAATCCTGGAGGAGGTTGAGGTTGCAACACATTCTTTGTGTTTCCTTAAGACAAATTCTCTTGATTTCGAAACCGTAGATGGTAGTAATTTGGCATTGAATTACCACGATAGTTGTAGTTCCGATTATTGATATATTGAACTTGTTCTTGACTAGCTAATTTACTCAGAACTATCATACTTGTAGCTGCTACATATTCTGCACTTTGTGGTATCTTTTGGGTTGTCAAAACTGAAATCTGATAGGATAGAGAAGCAACTTGAGCTGAAAGGGCTGCTAACGGCTCCAATTCATGAATCCCAACAACTTTCTTAGCCATATTTCTTTCAGTTGGCTATTGATAGTTGTTTGAGCTCATTTCTTCTAAAAGAGAATTAGCATCCTCAACTGTCTTTGACATCAAAGTTCCACCAGAAGCAGCATCAACTGTGGTCCGAGTTTGCCCATTTAACCCATTATAGAATATCTGAACTTGCAACCAATCCAGCAATTCATGTTGAGGGTAGCGTCGAATCAAATCTTTATACATTTCTCATGCTTCATAGAGTGACTCAAAATCATTTTGCTTGAATTGACCAATCTCACTTCTGAGTTGGGCTTTTTTGCAGGTGTAAAGAATTTAGCAAGAGACTTTTCAGCCATGTCTTGCCAACTAGTAATGTTTCCTGGTTGTAGAGATTGCAGCCAACCTCTTGCCTTGTCTCTCAAAGAAAAAGGAAATAATCTCAGTCTAATGGTATCTTCAGTAACACTATTGATCTTTACAGTGTCACAAATTTCCAAGAACATCGCCAAATGAATATTGGGATCATCAAGTGGCAATCCGCTAAATTGGGCTTGTTGCACCATGCTGATCAAGGTTGGTTTAAGATCAAAATTGTTGGCATTAATGGTCTGGCGTCTTATACCAGAGTAGTTGTCATTCACAAATGGCCGTACATAATCTTTCAAGGTGCGTGGCTATGCATCATGTTGTCCATCAACCATGACTAGTACTTTCTTCTTTATTTGTGATCTAAGAGTTCTTTCAATCTCTGGTTCAAAAGGAGTAATGTCACGAGTTCTAGCACGGTGCATCCAATATCAAAAACACACTTGGAGATAAAATAAAATAAAATTCTAAATTAAAACCAAAATTACTTTGTACTAATATTGGCAAAAATAAGAAGAAATCAATCATCAGCAACGGTGCCGAAACCTTGATCGGTGCAAAACTGCAAGTGCACAGTATCATAGTTTTATAGTAAAGTAATGAAAAAAGTATCGTCCTCAGGGATTGGTAACTTACTTTTGAAAAATACCAAAATTATACTAATCTCGATTTTATTTAGAGAAGTTACTAAGATTTTTGTAAATTTAATTAAAAAAAATCAATTCAAAGAAAATATTCAAAGAAAAATAAAGTTGTTCGAAGATCAAATTAATTTGGAAGAAAATTTCTAGGAAATTGATTTCACCTAATCCCTCACTATGCTTTACTCATCTAACTAATTGAATTTAATTCTCTCTATTTGTTAGCAAATCTCCAAACTCATCCAAAAGTCTCTTTCGATAGTCAATTGAAAATATTCTTGTTCATTATTTTACACAAGAGTATGCAAATTAATAAAGTAAGAAAGCATTAAGACCCACAATTTTAATACTACGTAGGTTCATACAAGTCTTTCGATCTCTATATTTACCTATGCCGAAATATCCAAGATCTATCATATAATTCCCTCTTTCGATAGCAAATCACAAGATCAAAATCATCTAATTAATGGCAAGTCAATTAGAAGCTATAAGCTCAGAATAAATCAGACAAACATAGAAGAGAATGACTTCAAATTAACATAGAAAAGCAAGTAAAGTTCGAAACTAGATTACATCGTTTTCATAGAATAAAGAAAATTTAGTTAATGCTAAAAGTTAAATTTAATATAAACAGATTCATCATAATTTTTCTGAGAGGAATAGAAGAAAATGAACACTGAAAAATACTCTTGCCGTCCTAGCCTCTCAGTCGCAGCTTCTTCAAACGAAAAGAAAATCTAATGTCGTTCGTGCATGTATGATCAAGCTTGCGTCCGCGTGCAAAATCGGAAAGAAAATAACAAATTTCTGCCCTGTTCAATCTATTTCGTGCCTAGCCATTCGTCCAAGAGAAGGCATGTATCACGCATGCTAGCTTCTAAAGCCAAGTCAAACCGCTTGCTTGTGTATATCCCGTTCAAGAGCCCAAAAATCTCAGCCTTCCACATCATACGTTTTCATTCCAAATCAAAATAAGGGCCCGTATTCCACGTCGATTCATAAAATCAAAAGAAGAGCCCCACATGAACTCCTTCAAATATGTTTATCTGTAAAAACTAAGAGGACCCCCGCATTCATCTCGCATAAATTCAAACCGCAGCTTACGTCCCTCGTGTCCCACTACTGCATGCATTTTTCTTTTTTATTTAGCAGCTCCTTTATTCAAACAAAATTTTCATTTAATTGAGAGAGTTCCTAGACGATAGGTTTCTAAAATTTGGATCTTCATTTTCTTCAAATTTGAAATAAAATTTAATGACAATAATGAAGCTTGAAAATGACAAAAATAAATAAGATTATACTAAAGTTTAAAGTTAAGAAGTAATAAAATATACTAAATTATGCAAGTCATCACTACCATCCAACTCTGTTGCACTGAAAAGTTCTAAAATCCAATCCACAAATTACCACCTTAAAATGCTCAACATAATCCCCAACTATCACAACAACCATGCAAGAAATGAGATCACATTATGAAATTGGATTGACTGATATGTTATAGTTCGCAAACTCCAATTCAAACCATGTTGCTAAGAAAGCTAAGATGGTATCTAACTATAAAATCCATTGCATCAAACTAGGAAACCATCAGAGCTTATGTTAGTAAAAAAGCAAAGATGGATGATCTTTTAGGGCAGGGCACCCGAAAATGGTATCAAACATGATATAAAATCATAACAACAAAGCAAAGATAAAGTGAGATGGGAAGAACTGGTAGTCAGAGAACTAACTTAGTGTCCAATGTAGCAAAGCTAGATGGCAGTGATGAAAAGACAAAGGTAATTATAATGATGGTGAGGAAAAGAAAATTGTGTGATATTCACAGCGAGATATGGTGGAGATGATTATAGTGGAGACAGTGAGCAATGGTGGGTGCAGGTTGTTCTTTTGAAATGAGAGAGAGAGAGAGAGAGAGAGAGAGAGAGTAAGCTCGATCTGAAGTAAGGGAGGGTAGAGGGGCCCCGCACCATGCTACCTCGCATCCATTTGCCAGATGCGGGCAACGGAGCCACCCGCCTGCATTTCGGCAGCCAGTGGGTGCCAAGGGGGCTAGGCCCAGGCCTTACCCACATTTCCCCCTACCTCGCATATATATAGAAATAATTATATATATATATAATTAACCTATATATCAAAACAGAACCCTTTTGGGGATAACCAAAACAACGTCGTTTTGATTATAAACTAAAACTACCCCTAGAGCTCTCTCTCTCTCTCTCAATATTTCTCTCTCCAATCTATGTCTCACTTGCTCTCAAATCTAAACTCTCTTTCACTCTTCGTCTGTCTGTCTGTTGTATGTCGTTATAGTCGCCGTCTGAAGCTCTCTCTGTCTCCATCATCGTAAGTATCCCGAGTCAATTGTATTCTTTTTCTCTTTTTTTGAGTTATCGAGGATGGGATTGTTAATTATGTGCTATGGAGATTGGGTTATTTTTTGTGTGAGTTTTTTTATTGTAAATTGTGTAATGTGTTGTACGTAAATTTAGAGTTTCGAATTAAAACTCTAAATTAGTGTAGTTCAATTTGAAACCCTTAATTACATTAGCGGTGTCAATAATGAAACCCCTAAATTAATTTTGATTTAGGGGAGGTTTGGATAGTGAGTTAAGATGATATAAGTTGATATAAAAGTTGAATAAAATATTATTAGAATATTATTATTGTTTTAGAATTTGAAAAAGTTAAATTGTTTATTATATTTTGTGTGGAAATTTGAGAAAGTTGTAATGATTAGATGAGATGAGTTGGGAGGACTTTTGTATCCAAATCGGGCCTTAGGATTTCAATCCAAAACCCTAAATTAATTTAGGATTTCAATTTAAAATCCTAAATTAAGTTAGGGGTTTCAATATTGAAACCTTATCTGTTTTGGGTTTTGATATGTCATGGCGGGAAGCACCCTTAGTCTAAAGTTAAAATAGTGTCTATGTTGATTCCATTTGGGGGATCTACATCTAATGATCAATGGGTGGCTGACATCTCCACATTCGAATTTTGAGTTTTTATTTTTATTTTTTATGATAGCTTTTATTTTGGTTTTGCATTTTTACTGTTTGAGGAGATCTAGGCATAAATGATTGAATAAAACCTTGAACATAAATTATTTTTATATTGAAAGAATGAGTTTTTTATTAGTATTATTTTTATTCACAAAAGAATTGGGCCATTGCAGGCACGGGTGGGGCTTGACCCAGATTGTGTCGAAAGAATAGCAACTACATGAAATGTGCCTGAAAGATATGCGGGCGGGAATCCCAGTGGGAGATTTAGTTGCCAACAAGGGGGCAGCCCCATTGGATCCGACTCATTGGCAAACTGAGGGAACGGGAGCTGAGAAAGGGAAAACTGGAGACAAAAGAGGAAGGCGGAATGAAGCTTTGGTAACTTCCATCCTCATTAAGACTTTGTTCTTAATTTCTTACCTCTGGCATTATTCTCTATAGGACGTTGACTTTGACATTGAAGGCGACACAGCCACCCCAGCCACCTTTTCTTCCCCCTGGGAGATCCATCGTGCCCGGCGACTACAAAACACGCATCAATAGTTGGGGTGCCTTTTGTGCACCAGCCACAACCACGTGGTCCAAGATCGAGAAACCACACCGGCTAACTAAGAGGGCGTACCTATAGAGACTAAGGAGCAGGCTGCAAACCCGACAACGGAACTTAGGTAGCAACTGACAGAGTTGCCCCCAAGAGAAGAGGGGCCAGAGATTGCCAGGAGGGTGGAGTGCCCGTTGGAAAAGACTGATACTATGCCGGCAGATCTACCCCCACCCTTAGAACTTATCAATTAGGACGAGTAGAACCTAAAGCAAGGAGAGACTGATGAGCTCCTCAAACTGGTATCCTTGGATGTCGCACACCCGAAGAGGAGAGTGTGAATAAGGACTACGATGGATAAAAAAAATGAGATCCCAATTAATACAACTCCTTAACGAGCACCAGGACGTGTTCGCTTGGCATCATGAGGATATGCCCGATATCAACATAAACATAATCAGCATTGTCTGAGTGTCAGTCCCAACGTGAGAAAAGTCTGGTAGAAAAGATACAGCTTCAGTGCGAAGAAGTACGTGGCGATAGCAGAGACCTTGGGTTGTTGACCTCGGGCTTCATCCTGGAAGTCTACTACCCAAAATGGCTTTCCAACTTGATCCTGGTATGAAAGTTGAAAAGCAAGTGGAGGATGTGCGCAGATGTCACTAACTTGAACAAGGTGTGCCCGAAGGATAGATTTCCCTTACCACGCATTGACTTGATTATCGGCTCAATAGTTGGGCACAAGATGCTAAGCTTCATGGACACCTACTCCAGATACAATTAGATCCAAATGAGTTGAAAGGACTAGGAGAAGACAGCCTTCATCATAGATCGAGGTCTTTACTGCTACCCAATGATGCCCTTCGACCTAAAAAATGCTGGGGCCACCTACCAGAGACTAGTTAACCGGATGTTTAAGTAGCAGATCGCCCACATCGTGGAAGTATATGTCAATGACCTATTGGTTAAAAGTAAGGATACAGAGGGGCATACCAGAGACCTGAAGGAGGCCTTCGTGGTCCTTCCGAAAATACATAATGAAACTCAAACCTGTCAAATGCGCTTTTGAAGTGGGATAGGGAAAGTTCCTCGGATTCTTGGTTTCAGAGAGGGGCATCAAAGCTAACCCAGAGAAGATTCAAGTTGTGATCCATATGAAGGCCCCCCCACTGTCAACAAGGTAGAGAAGCTGGTGGGTAGAATCACGACACTAGATTGATTCGTCTCCTAGTCGACAGCACCATTTTTCCAAGTGTTACAGAAGGCCCATGAATGGAATGAAGATTGCGAGAAGGCGTTCAGCTAACTCAAGGAATACCTTACCAACCCGCCCCTGCTAAGCCAAAAAAACTACAGGGGAGACACTATATATCTACTTGTTGGTAACGGTTATTGTTGTCTTGACATCGTTGGTCTGAGAGGAGGGCAAAGTGCAAAGTTGTCTATTACATCAGTTGTGCACTGAGAAGGGTGGAACTAAGATACCTGCCAATGAAGCTACTGGCATTCGCGCTGGTAGCGGTCGCACGAAGGCTCAAGCCATACTACCAAGCACACCCAATTAGAGTTCTGAAGGAAGCACTGCTGAAAAAGGTCGTACAATGCTCGGACATGTTTGGGCACCTAATGAATTGGTCGATTGAGTTGAACGAGTTCGATATCGACTAGGTGAGGTTTGGATAGCGAGTTAAGATGAGATGAGTTGAGATAAAAGTTGAAAGTTAAATGAAATATTGTTAAAATATTATTTTTAATATTAAAATTATTTTAGAATTTGAAAAAATTGAATTGTTTATTATATTTTGTGTCAGAATTTGAAAAAGTTGTAATGATTAAATGAGATGAGTTGAGATCAACGCTCAATTCAAACCCGAACATTGGTCAAGGGGTAGGCCCTGGTGGATTTTGTCTTCGAGTTGACAGGATTTACTGAGGAAACGCCCCTCTCCCAGGGCCGGTAGGTGACCAATGGCATATTTACATCAACTGATTGTCATGCTGGAAGGACGGGGCCGTGAGGGTGTATATAGTATTCAACGAGGGTAAGAAAACCTACCACTCTATGTTCAAAACTACCAAGAATGAAGCGGAATATGAAGCTTTGTTGGCAGGGCTCGCCATCGAGAGAGAATTAGATGCAGTGGACGTGACAGTAAAGGCAGACTCTAGAGTGGTGAACCAAGTCAAAGGAGCATACGTGGCGAAGAGCAAAAGGCTTCAACTCTACCTACAGTGAGTATGGGAGGAGTGCGACCGATTCAGGAGCTTTGACATCGAATGAATCCCCCAAAAATACAACTAGAGGGTGGACCGACTGGCCCGGGGTACCTCGGGATTGGATGATGCTGAATTACCATGGGAAGCATTAACCAGAGTAGTGGAAGTCTTGGCATGTGGGGAGGGGGGGCATGGTAGCAGAAGTGGGAGATGATGTGCCGAAATGGGGATGTGAGATAAGTTAGTTCTAAGTCACTGGAGAGCTACTGACTAAGAATGAGAAGGCGAGGTGGGTGAAAGACAGGTCTGCCAGATTCACTTTGGTGGAAGGGAAGCTATACAAATGAGGCTTCTCTACTCCCTTTTGTCACGTGTATCTCCCTGGAGAAACCTAGTATGTCCTGGCGGAGATACACGAAGGGGTTTGCGGGAACGATTCGAGTGGAAGGACCTTGGTGGGATAGGCACTGAGAGCGGGTTATTATTGGCCTCAATCCCTTAAAGACGTAGAAGAGTTCGTGCGAAAATGTGAAAGGTGCCAAGTACACACACCAGTCTAGCATTGCTCGCCTGAGGAAATGATGTCCATCACCTCCCCCTGGAAGTTCGCACAGTGGGAGTTGCACATTGTGGGATTGATGCTGTAGGAAAAAGGCACACAATGATAACCGCCACTAGTATGACTTGATTCCTGTGGAAAGTTGTGGTATGCTGATATGGCATACCCTGAATCATCATCATCGACAACGAGAGACAGATCAATTCTTACCATTATAGGAATTGGTACGGAGAGCAAGGCAGAAAGGCCGGGTATTCTTCTCCAAGATGCCTCAAGGTTAACAGGCAAGTAGAGGCCACCAACAAAACCCTAGTGAGAATCCTGAAAGAAAAAATTAATGACCAACAAAGGGACATGGGCAAAAGAGCTTCCTGGGGTCCTGTAGGCATATTGCACCATGGTAAAGACCCCCGCTGGGAATACTCCATTCGCATTAGTGTACGGGAGCAAGGCAGCTATCTCGGTAGAGGTGGGTATGTCGACCTTTTGGGTTCAACACTTCAAGGAAGGGGCAAATGAAGAAGGACTAAGAGTGAACCTAAACTTGGTAGAAGAAATGAGAGATGAAGCCGAGGTCAAAATGGCAGCTGGCAAGAGAAAAAAAAAGTGGTACTTCAACCGAAGGGTCATACACTAATCATTCAAAGGAGATTTGGTATTGAGGGAAACCGGGGGGACAACCCAGGAAGAGGGAAAGGTCAGCCCAAGGTGGAAAGGGTCGTAAATAGTCACAGCTCGCCAGAGACCCGGAACATACTGGCTTAAGGACGCCGAGGGGAAGGAATTGCCACGCTGATGGAATGCGGAGCATTTTAAAAAATATTATGTATAAGGACTACGTAAGAGGGAAGTATGCCCCCGGGATCGACCTTTCAATGGAAGAGTTTTGTTACTCATGTCTCGCTAACGTATTGCAGGACTCACTTGCATCGGAGCCCTTTAGGCATCCAGACACCACCCAATGAGAGATTTCAAGTCCTGCCTGATCCTTTATAAAGATGATTCGAGCTTGCGCCTAGGCCTCCAAACACCACCGAGCACGGTCGATTATAGATCCCACCTGGTTCCTTAGGGTGATACTTCGAGCACGCGCCTGGATGTCCAAACGCCACCCAGTGCGGTCGATTTCATATCCCACCTGGTCTTATAGGGCGATGCTGCATGCTTGCACCTCGACGTCCAAACGCCACCCTACGGGGTAAATTTCAGGTCCCGCCCATTCCTTTAGGGAGATGCTCCGCTCTTGCGCCTAGCATCCTAACACCACCAAGTGCGAACGATCTCATATCTCACCTGGTCGTTTAGGGCAATGCTTTGAGTTCACGCCTAGGCATTCGAAAGCTGCCAAGCATGGTCGATTTCAAATCCTGCTTGGTCCTCTATGGCAATGCAACAAACTCGCACCTAGCTATCTAGATGCTGCCCAGCGCAGGATTTCAAATCTCGCCTAGTTCTTAGGGCGATGCTCTATGCTTGCACCTAGGCATTTGCACACCATTTAGCGTAGTCGATTTAAGATCCTGCCTAGTCCATTAAGGTGATGCTCCGTGCTCATGCCTAGTAATCCAAACACTTCCTAGCGCAATCGATTTTAGATCCCGATTGGTTCTTTAGAGCAATGCTTCGCGCTTGTGCCTAGGCTTCCAAACACTGTTCGATCTCGCCTGGTGCTTTAAGGAGGTCCTCCCGCCTCCCACCTAAGCATTTGAATGCCGCTCAACATGGCATTTCAAATCCAGCCCGATTCTTTATAGCGATGGTCGACACTCATGCCTAGGTGTCTAAACAACACCCAACATGGCCGATTTCAGATCCCTTCTTGTCCTTTAGGGCGATGCTCCGCGCTCACTCCTAGGTATCTAAACGCTGCCCAGCGCGACCGATTTCAGATCCCGCCTGTTTCTTTAGGACAATTCTTGGTGCTCATGCCTAGGCATCCAAGCGCTACTCAATGCAGGGTTTCAGATCTTGCCTAGTTGTCCTTTAGGGTGATGTTCAACACTCGCACCTAGGCATTCGAACATCGTCCTTTAGGGTGATGTTCCCAACCCCACCCTGATAGAAAAAGAAATTTTTTGACCAGTCCTTGACACGGTTGTACAGAGGCTCTAGACGAGTGATGCAGAACCTAGGACGAGACCTGAAGCTACATACATTGCCATTGCAATGCTGGATCTGGTGTGTGAAAAAGAACTCCTTGGTGGTCAGATCTCTATATTCTTAATCCCCCTTCCGTAACACTCACCACCAGACCACGCAAGCGAGCATAAGCATCCTCCAAGCATTGGGGTGGAGCTACAACGAAGCCAGTCCAACGAAATCCAGAACATCCCGTTCAGGCCGACATAAAGGGAGCTACAATCTATTGGAGAACATCGAATAGTATATGAAAACCGTCTTGGTGAATCCCCCTAAGTCCACTGCCCCTTGCTTGGGTTCTGGCCTCTCCCAGTTGATGTACTTGGATTTCACAAACAAGGTGTGCACAACCTCGATATCCTTTTAGAAAACCGACGATGACCAATTGTACCCTTCAAAATAATGTGAAGCGTCACAGGGAACATTCTCAAAGCCCTGCAGAGGGGCCTTGGGGTGCGAGGGGCACGATTCTTTGGGCGAAATGCGTGAGCGCGATTTTGGGTGCCATTGTCTTGGGCAGCTAACGAAGAATGACCTTGGGTTCATGTGAAGGATGAAGAAGGAACAATGATACCATGGAAGGTGGAGCTTCTGTGGATGGGATCGAATATTTAAAGAAATTGCAAAGTGGGTAGCACGGGCTTCAAGGTAAGGACGACCAATGTTTGCGATAAGGACATTTGGGAAATAGTGGAGAAGTGGCATTGAATTCCCGCCATTAGCATGGCAAGAATTAACAGGGTAACTGGAAGATATATTTTTCCTTCAGAGGCCCGACCCCCCACCTGAAGACCCTAAAGGCTCGAAGTCTAAGTGAGCCCAACCCAACCCAATCTCATGCGGGGGAGAATTGGGCCACTGTAAGCACAGGCGGGGCCCTTACTCAGATCATGTAATAAGAAGGCCAACCGTATTAAATGCACTAGCAAGAAATGCGGGCGGGAATCTTGATGGGAAATTCAGGGCTAGTTTGGTTACACAAAACCAAACTATCTCATCTCATCTCTTCTCTTCTCATATAATCATTACAACTTTTCTAAACTTCCATACAAAATATAACAAATAATTCAACTTTTTCAAATCTCAAAAGAAAAATAATATTATAATAATATTTTATTCAACTTTCAACAAAACATCTCATCTCATCTCATCTGAACTACATAACCAATCGAGGCCTTAGTTTTCGACAAGGGGGCAGCCCCCTTGAATATGACTGCCTAGCATTTAGACTATGTTCTTAATAGGAAGGGGGAAAGGAGATTTGGTAACTTCCATCCTCATTAAGACTATGTTCTTAATTTCTTACCCTGACATTATTCTCTAGAGGACGCTGACTTTTGCATCAGAGGTGACATAGCCACCCTCGCCACCTTTTCCTCCCCCTTCGTAGGTACAGGAGATCCACCATGCCCGAAGACTACAAAATACGCATCAACAAGAGCTTAAATGTTTTGGCTTCTTAAGGAAAGGGTTATCATAAAAGATTATTTTATAATAATTCCACATGTAGATTATAATGCTATAGTCAAAACTAGTAATAAGTAATGATGCACTAAGCTTAATTGCCTCAAAGAGTTTGATGAAGCTCCCTATGTCCTCATACTTGCTTTCACTGAGAAATAAAATATTGAAAAATACTTGTTTTCAGTAAAAGAGAGAACATATATGATAGGCGAGATCCCCAATTATGTTTGGATGGTTTTTGAATCTATTATGGGGTTGAATATTGGGCTTGCTCGTACATTGGAGGGGGGGGAGAGAGAGAGAGAGAGAGAGAGAGAGAGAGAGATCAGTGGCTATCCAAGGCCCAGGCGGTATCACATATCAATGTTGTGATTGGAATTCTCCCTTTTATTATCAGCTGGTTTCTCTGGCAATTCAGATGCAAAGCCCGCATGGAGGGGTTGGTTCATTCAGGGGAGCAAGTGTGCTATAGAATCAAGAGCCTTTTAGCTCAAGTTTTATACATAATAAGTCGAATAAAACTTTCATCAAGGTTTCTGATGGTGCAATTTTAAAGCAACTCGGCTTACGGACTTTGCCTGTCATAGATAAGAAAATTTAGATTTTGCAATGGATGCGCCCTGCACAGAATTTTGTGAAGCTGAATGTGGATGGGAGTAGCATCGAGAACCTAGGAAAAAGTGGAGGTGGAGGAATCCTTATAGATACGAGGGGTCATATGATATTTGCTTTTGTCAAACATTACGACATTAGCTCCAATAATATTGTAGAGATTCGAGCTCTCTCGGATGGTCTGAAGATCTGTGCACAAATGAATATTACACATATTGAAGTGGAAACTGACTCTAAACTTGTGGTTCATTGGTGTGATAAAGGTGGGCTTGTTCCGTGGAGAAGTTAGACTCACTGGAATCAAGCTAAACTAATGGCGAGCTCGATTGTGGTATGGATCTCACATTCCTTCCTAGAAACGAATCATGTAGTAGACAGATGTGGCAAGGAGGCATTGTTTGTGTCCAAACACAGCTTGCCTAAAGACATTCTGGGAGCTATTCATATGGATCAAGTTGGTTTACATGTTTCTTGACATAAATAACAGGTTGGTGCACAAGTTTGTATTTTTTCCCTGATTCTAGAAGGCTTCAAACTTCACTTGGTAGCAATTGAAATTCATCCTCACGTCTCTCCCTGTGGTCTTCTACCTCATCTAGGTCTCAGTTTTGTGTAGCCACAATAGCAAAGCATCTAGCAACACCTTTGCACAAACATTCAAAAACATTAGCTTCACATACATTTACTCCTTTGGTTGCCAAAGCCGTCCATATTCTCTTCTTGCCTCCAACCTTGAACTCCATCACCATGGTGTCATAGTTGGTGACCACCTTGCCAATGCTTCTCAACCAAGCATTACCGAACACTACATCAAGCCCCACCAAAGAAAGGATATGCAAGTCGACCGTGATGCGAACGCCTAGCACATTCATCTTCACCCCTAGGACGACTTGCTCACACTTCATCTTTTCTCCACTAGCCACTTGGACGTCAAATGGCTCTATGTTTTCTCCTCCTAAGCCAACCTTGGAAACAATGTTGGAGTTGATAAAATTATGAGTAGACCCATTATCAACAGGTAAGGTTACCTCATGTTTGCCTATCCACGTCATTAGCCTCATGGTAGTAGGCTTTTGCACACTGGACATGGCATTCAAGGACAACTCTGCATCTTCACTAGAGGCATCATGCTCAGCCTCCTCTTGTTTGGACTTGTCATGTGAGTCCTCTTCTTCATCACTATCTTCTCCAAGCACGAAAATTTGCCCCTTCTTGCACTTGTGCTCACGGCTCCGCTT
Organism: Juglans microcarpa x Juglans regia; assembly: GCF_004785595.1. Lineage (NCBI taxonomy): Eukaryota > Viridiplantae > Streptophyta > Magnoliopsida > Fagales > Juglandaceae > Juglans > Juglans microcarpa x Juglans regia. Next base: position 17,780,455 of record NC_054598.1, read on the forward strand.
TTCCCCACACTTGAAGCAAAACCCTTTCTTGATTCTGTCTTGGATCTCCTCATGAGAAAGCTTTCTTACCTCTTTATTCTTGTCAATGGTTGAACTCTTCACTACCTCCTTGCCTTTCCAAGGAGTCTTGGTTTGCAAAGGCTTGGCCTTGCTCCCCATGCTCTCCCTAGTTTGGTGTTTCTCCATGTAGTTGCTCTCCTCAAAGATCTCGGCCATCCTCATGGCCTCTTGTAAACGAGTAGGTTGCTTCAACTTCAACTCCTTGGCCAACCAATGCCTCAAGCCATCAATGAACGTACCAACAAGTGTTTCGTTGGACCATCCTCTCACAAGAGTTTGCAATTGGCGAAATTCTTTGATGTAGTTGTGCATCTTGCCTTCTTGCTTCAATTTGACCAATTGGCCTTGGTGGGTGATCACGGGTGAAGAGCCGAATTGCATCAAGAACTCCCTTTCGAAAGTTGTCCATCCTAGCCGTCTTATGTCCTTATCATATTAAGCCTTGATCCATCTCCACCATTTGCTTGCCTTGCCATCTAGAGAGAAACAAGCGGTAGAGACTCTCTTGTCTCTTTTCACATCATAAACATGAAAGTAATGGGCTACCTTCTCAAGCCACTCTTACGGATCTCCTCCATAATACCTCGAAAACTCCACCTTTGGCTTCCTAGGTCCTTGGTCATGAGGCTGATTCCCTCTTTGATCGAAATCATAATCATTGTACCTCTCATGACCTCTATGATGGTCGTGGAACCTTCTTCTTCTCTCATTGTACTCGGCTCGGCCATAAGGTCTCTCTTGACCTCTAGGTTGCTTAGCTTCGGGTTCCATGTCACCACCATAATTAGCCATCGCATTTTAAGGCCTCCCATCCTCAAATTATCTCGAGAGGTCTCTGTCCTTGTATGGATTCGGTCACACCAGTGTTAAGGCCTTCTTTGTATTGTTGTTGATTTTGAGGTTGGTCTCCATATGGTGCTACGGTTGGTGGCACATCTCAGCTTCCTTGGGGTGGTTGATCCCCATGGATTCCATTATGTGTCATGTTGGCCTCCATACATCCGCTCTCTAGATGCCCCATGTTGTGGTATACTTGTGAATTTCTTAGCAATCAAGCAGAGCATAATTGGTGTTCTATTTATTTTGTTTGAATACATATTTTGGAGGCAGTTATTCTAATTCTATATTTATATGTCAACTATTTCATTCTACACATTCTATGATGTTTTGATTATAATATCAACTTGTTGAAGTATGATACTCCATAATTGATCTAATTTGTAGTTGTGGAATTATTTGGTAGTGTTTTAATTGTGTAATGCTAATGTGAATTGTGGAACGCTGCAGTGTTTTACTGATTGGTGCAATTAGATGTTGTAATTTTATTGTCTCTAGTGTAGAAGTGTTGTTTTGTTAGGATTTTTATTGACTTTACCAATCATATGTTAATTATAATTAAGTAGAATTGATTATTAATAGAATTGATTATTAATAATCATATGTTAATTAAGTAACATATGATTTGGTAGAATTGTGTAACACCCCATTCCTGTAGGCTAGAAGTGTCACGTGTTTTTTATAAAATAAACCCAGCAAGAGATCTCATATTTAATAAATGAATGTTAGGATTTATTTTGTAGAAAAATGTCTAATAAAATGTATTCCAAAAACATTAAATGAATAAATTGAATAAATTTATGTCATAAATGCAAATTTTATTCTAGAAAGTTTGAAATTAAATCAACTGTTCATTCTAATCCTGGCCTGCCTACTCGTATTCATCATCCTTACCTGGGTGGTTAAAAAAATGAAAATAAACTAAAATGAGTTGAAGACTCAGTAAGATATCCATCACAACGTAAACATAATAAATATAAGGTTTTCATAAAAGTTTTCATGCTAAAAGTTTAAATTCATGACTGCTCATACTTATGCTTATGCTATGCATGACCGATTTATTTGAATTAACTGACTGATTTATCTGATTTAACTGATTGATCTGACTGGCCAACATACTTAACCTTGTGTGCGAGGTTGTGCACCGGTCCCACGTCTCGTGGCCGTGAGGGGAGCCGCTTATAGTATTCTGGCATACTATGGTGGACCACGCTTGAGCCCGTGGCTTGCACATCCACCTTAAAACTGAACTGCATTGGTACCATGCATCTGAATGACCATTCTTGCATTTGAACTTAAGATAGCTTATGTGTCTTATACACATGAGATGCATGACATAATATATACATAATTATAATTTCTGAATTTGAACATGATGCAGAATGACATAATCGTATTCTATGTTGAATGACATGTTTGCATATGACATGAGTGGTGCATAAATAATGGCTGGTAATGAACTGACTTGAATAATACTTATATATAAGCTGAATTGTGATGATCCTAATTTGTGATCAAAATTACTTACCTCGTCGTGCTTCTTCTTGAATCTCACTTCGTAACTAGTCACCTATACACAGTATTAACTATCACTAAATTTGTCTAGGAACAACATGTACTAATATCCTACTTAATTAAATTCATAATATAGAAGATAGTCGAATAAATAATTTGTTTAACACCAAAATCAATAAATCCTGGTATTTTAAATTACTTAAATACTAATAACATATTATAATTTAGCAGAATACTTGGGCTATTTTAAAATAAGTCATAAAAATCTAAATTCTTAAAATAGATTTATTTTCCCATGATTAACATAATTATTTAATCTTATAAGAAATCTAGTAAATATCATTTAAATATTCTTAACATATTTCTTAATTTTTCCATTTAAAATATAACATAATAATTTTATTAAAAAAATCTGACTAAATAGACAAAGGAAATATTAACTAAAATATTAGGCTCAATAGTATATTTTAAAATATATTTCAAATTCTTTAAACACTTTCTTATAAAAATGAGCTTATGACTAATATATTTATTTAATAAAATTAAACTCAACTTGAAATATTAAACTCAACTTCAAATAAAATGGCTTAATAATATTCATAATTAACATATACTTACACGTACGGTTATAAATATAATTATACTTAAAACACTCCTTCAAGATACTAGATTAAAAAGGGCATATTTGTAATCTTATGCACAACTACACTTAGTAAACTAAACCCTAAAGCAACTAATATATATTCTGTAGAAAAACAGAGAGCTCGAGAGAGTGGGAGAGAGGCTTGCGGCAAAACTAACCGAGAGAGGATTGAGTGCGACGACGTCTCTAGGTGGCTAGGAGTGTCGGCGACGAGACCGTGTTCCTCTGGTCAGGGTGGTGCGACGTCGAGAGAGGGAGAGAGATAGTTCTGCCAAGCTGAGAAGCAGCCGAGAGAGAGAGAGAGAGAGAGAGATAAGGGTGGCAACGACAACGGGTTACCTGAGAGAGTAGATGCGACGGAACAGGGATGGCCGGCAATTTCTGTGTCGTCGGAGAGGTGGTTCGACGTCCCTTGAGGTGGCTACAGTGGAAGAGAAGCAGAGGCTTCTTCACGTCCGTGGCTGTTGCGGCGTGCCTTGGCAACTAAGGATGGTCCGATGTCTTCTGTGGTGGCTGGTGGTGGTGCTTCGACGTCTTCTATGGTGGACTCTAGGGAAACAAGTGGCTCGAGGTGGAAGAGACATGACTGCTCTGTTTTGGAAGTGGAAAGCAGAGGCTCACCACGATAAGTCCGTGAAGAGGGTGGCGCACGGTGAGGCTTACTGTGTTGGGGGCTCTTGGTCTTGCACGGTGGTTGAGAGTGGGGGAAGGGCTCACGGTGTGGAGGAGTCTCAACAGTGGGGTGGCTCACGGTACGTACGTGGTGCAGGTTGCGGTTGACGGTTTTTGCAAGGTGGTTGCAGTTCCTTCTTGGGGCTGGGCAGCGTACATGGAGGGGAAGGATTCAAGGGATGTTTGCGGCTTGGAGTTTTCTCTCCATACAGAAGGGATAAGCGTAATATATATATAGATGATTGAGAATCAAAAGGAAACTTAGAGGAATAGAGACGTGCACGTGCATGGGAGTGGAGACGTGCGGAGTGGAGAAACTGATCATCAACTGAGTTGGTTTTCACGGCTTAAAGCAAACGGGTGTGGGCCTCGGGCTTTGGTATTACGATTTTTGGAGTTGGGAGTTGGTTTCCATTAGGAAATTTATTCAATTAGGAGTTATACTAAAGCTTACGGGTGGAGATAGAAAGAAATAAGGCAGAAGAACTCTAATGGCTATTGCACAAAAATCAGGTCATTAATAAAATACGAATAACAATATAATAATAATTTTATTAAAATTAATAAATATAAAATCTGATAAAATAATAATAATAATAAAATATTTATAGTTATATGAAAAAATACATAAAACTTATCTTATGGCCTAAAATTAGGATTGGGTTGTTACAAATTGTAAATAATTACAAAAATTAATCCTTTAAAAAAATATTATTATTAAATTAATAATATTTTATTATTATTTTAACTAATAGATAGATAATCTAATGTGAAAATAGGTTTTGAGTGGAATAGTAAAATTTAAAATCATGTAATATTATGTAAATTATGACTTTGCATTTACATAATCCAATAAAAGCGCTCTAAAGAGCGTGTGATATTTTGATGGGTAAAAAACTGTAGATATCTATCCTCCAAGTTAAAGAGAGAAAAAAATATCTGTAAGCCTATTTATTAATACTCTAAAATATCACTAACGTTGAAGGATTCCATATAAACCATTATAAAAATACAAATATTGAGAGTTTTTAAAAACCTTTACGTGGTCATGTGTTTACACGCTACGTATACGTCAGTAAGGAGTGAGAAATGATATTTTGCGGTCCGAGAATGTGTAAGTTTCATACATTTTTTTTGAAAAAAGTAAATAAATTTTAGATTCATATGGAAAAAAAATTAATTTTTTAATAGTAGACTTCATTTCTTAAAAAAATTAATTTTTTTTAAAGAAAAGTATATGGGATTTGCACATTTTATAAGTGTATCTCATTACTAACTAACTCACGTAGCAAAACTCTTAAAAAAAAAAAAAAAAAAAAAAAAAAAGGAGAAAAAGGAAAAGAGATGAAAAATGACCAAAATAAAAGCGGGCAAAAGCAACAGATTTGCTTTTAAAAAGTCTTATAAACTAAATTAATTGATACAACCTTATTAATGTAATAAGGAAAAATCTACAAGTAGGATTTGATGTTAACATCGTCCTTTACACTTCAATTAATTAACACATCAAGTTTTCATTAAAAAGTACAATAACCTCGCCCACATTAAATTAAAATTTAAAAAAAAAAAAAATAGAAGTGCAACAGAGAGCCAAATCTTCCATCGCATAGTCGCTGCCTAGGGATGTGGCAGTGGAGTGCTGAATCCGCCTTGAGTTGGGTGGTCATGTGCCACCCTACCATCTCAGTTCCACCCCTACCATCCTGGTGTTGGGGTGGCACCGGATTTCAATACAAACATCAAAACCAGCAATATTTGAACATTCCAGCACTGAATTCGACATGAACTGGTCAGATTTGTCTGGAACCGGCGAGTTTGTTCAAAAATCGAGTTTCAAATCTGACGTGGGTGATTTCTAATGGCCTCTCCGAATGGTGGTGGTAATGCTGGCTGGAAGAGGTCTCAAAAGTAATTAAGGTTGTGTTTGGTTAGTGGAGAGATCACTCTACTACTATTTAAAATTTTATTATTACTTTTTATTTATTTTTAAAAATTTTATTACTATTCATACTATTCAATATTTTTTCATTACTTTTTTTTCATTATTTATAGATAATCTAATTTCATTTTACTACCCAAATGTAGCCGATTTTAAAAGCGTTGGATTTATAGTTTAAGTTTTCAGATTTTTCTTTTGAATGGTGCTACTATGCCGCCTACATGTGCCCACTATGTGTGCTGCTGTGACGCCCCCAACCTCCGTTTAGGATGGAACAGAGACTTAGAGCGTGAGAACGTACAACACAAGGTTACATAACCCACGTCCATGACAATTAATATGCAATGCATTTTAGTATGCAACTAATAGTATGCAATAATCGCAGCAGAAATAAAATGTTAAAGTATAAGATATGCCAGAATAACTAAAAAATCCCAACTTGATTAGAAGATCGTCATGTTCAAAATACCAAAGTAGCATAGACTTATATACAAAGTCATATCATTCTCTTCATGATATCTAAAGCATAAAGGACTTATGCTATGAACAACATAATTAAGTCCAAATTCCTCTCCAGATCTGACTTCTCATCAATCATGCGGATCCAATGCTCCATCAATCTCATCCTAGTCGAGTCCTAAAACAACTTTTATCATCTTGAGTGAAATGATAGTAGTCCCATAAAGGGTGAGATTTACTCAAATCTGTGGCGCCCCAAGCCCCCACTTGGGATTGGATGGTGATTGAAACGCATAGATATGTAACACAAGGTTACACACCCCTCGTACATGACAGATAACATGCAATGCACCTAAGTACACTAGCAGTATGCAATATCGTAGCAGCAGAAAAATAATAAAAAGTCAGGTATTCTAAGCAACACGATAAGCAATTGCAAAGCACATGGTACCGTACTAACAAAACATCCCCACATTGTCCATAACCATAAACATGTATCATAAGATATGGCATCCCAAAAACAAAACATAGAGTAAAGTTTAATCTCCCAAAATACAGGACCTCCTCAAAACATTGTTTCTCAAAAACTGAGAACTAAACCATAAGTTCTTTCTTCCTCTTCTTTTTCACAAAATATCTAGGTTCCTGTTCTCTTCATGAGGGCTCAGGCTTCACGCGCTTCTCTAAAGTCCTAGTCTTTGTCCCGATTGTTACGTCGTCTGAATTCACCAATAATTCAAGTATTCCAGAGATTTCTCTGTCAATGGCCTCAAGTCGCTCCAGGATGGAGGGCTCAGGCTGACTGGTAACCATCTTAGGCACAATCCTCTGTGGAGGAGGAGGTGTTGTTATCTTCCTCTTGGTTATGGGTGTCATCTTCTACACCTGTAACAACTTCTACCATTCCGGTTGGGGAATAGTAGTGGAAACTACCACAATGAGATTTCAAGAAATCTCAACAAGTAATCACACAACATATAATAGTTAACGCATGCATACAAGAGGTATATCATGAAATGCGTGCATGGACGTGTACTTGACATATGACTAGACCAAAACTTGACTTATGCATGTTAGATTAGGTGCACTTGACATAAAATAACCAAGCATAACATGTTCAAATCATGGCATGATAACTTGAAACACATGAGACATCAAAATGCATACATGGAATCATGAAAACTTGCTTAGGCTAAAACTCATAGGCATAAAAACATGAAGAATCATTACTTAAACATGTTCCAAACTTCAAGCACATGATGTAGAAATCAAAGCATAGTGAAACAAAGCATGAAATCATAGGTTTTGGCTAAGGTCCGAAACTTCCAAGGCATATTCAAACTGAAATATCATGTTGCATAAACCATCAACCTTAAGTGAAAACTGAAACTTATAGGAATATTTCATGGCATTTTCATCACAAATCCGAATCATATAATTCCTTCCATAGATTTACTCAAGATCAAATTAGCATATTCAAACAAACAATCAAGAGATAGCAAACAAAGTAAACACAATAATGAAATAATTTACACAAATATATGCAAGTATTAACCAAGAGTAAGTTGAGTGTATACTTACAAAAATCCACGAAATGAAACAAATAGAAATCTGTAAATCGAAATATAATTCATTAGAAATAGGGTTCCAAAACCCTAATCCATATTATTAAGTGTGTGAGGGTTTCTAGGGTTATCATTTTCCAAGAAATTGAGTAGAAAGTGTACGTGTTCCATTATTTTCGAAATCTTATGAGATTTGAATCTCAGTTTTGGATTGAGAAAGTGACTTGTGTGTGTGGAACTAAGAGAAAAACCGATCGTTATCTTTCCTAGTCTTGAGGGTGGCAAATACTTCACTTGAAAATGAATCCTCTTGTTTGGTTGGAAAGAAATCGAGAGAAAATGTGAGAAAGTGGAGGAAATCTCTAAGTGGTCATGTAAGAGGGTGTGGAGAGAATGAGAGCATGTAAAATCCAAAAATGGCAAAAGAGAAAAGCCTTTGGACGTGCGACTCCTCTCCCTTTTTATAGAATTTTCCTCAATCTCTCGTTGGTTGTTTGACGTCTATTGTATGCAAGACAAGTGGGATTTCCCTTTTCCTTTTTCTCCCTAGCCTAAGTGTCCTTTGGTGTTTCCCATCATTGGATTTCATTGGGATGACAAAAAGCTTGGGTGGCGTGTGGGTTCTTCCTCCCTTGGCCGAAACCCTCCTTTTTTTTCTTTTTTTTTTTTTCCTTTTATGCCGTCCCTTTTCTTAAGCAAGTGAATATCTCTTCAATGGTACTTTTGTAAAATATCTCATGCCTCTTCCTTTTCCCAACAAGCAACCTTTGGCATGGGTGACAAGTGGCATGGGTGTGTGCCATTGCCCTAGCCATCCTATCCTTCTTCTATTTCCCAAGTTGATGCTTCATCTCCTAGTGCTCATTCCTTAGGTGACTTCTCATGTGCCATTGGTCTAAGGATAGTCTAAGTGACAAGTGACAAGTGACAAGTGAATGGGATGCTTGAGAGTGTTTTAGCCGAAACCCTAGGAGCATATTTGTCCTTTGATACAAGAGTCACTTCATCTAATCTTCTAGAAGCTTAGTGCATGCTTGACACTTGGCAAAACTGACCAAATTCGAAATTCTTTGTGACCCCCTTCGGTTTCCCATGTAGATTTTCTAGAAAAACTCTATTTCTCTTCCCTAAGCTTCCCTTCCCAAGAAATCTACCTTAGAACTTGAAATTGAGACAAGACAATGGTCTAGGCATGTGGGAAGATTGGATAGTCGAAAATCTCTTAGTCTTCCTAGGTTCCTTTTGTCCCTTGATTCTTCTAGAAGGTTTCTAGCATGTTGACAAGTGGCAATTCCTCTAGGGTAGGCTTGCAAGCCACTTCTTGGTGCTTTCCCATACTTCTCTCTCCCCCTTATCCAACTATCAAGTCTAGGTTCATAGTATAACACTTACATGACACATGGCACTAAAGACTAAGATTTGGGTCATGGGCCTAAAGTCATTGGGCTTGGGTTTCTAAATAGGGTCGAAAATTACAAAGCATTCTAGGGTTGCTCCCCTCTTGGGCTCAAGTTGCTAATTTAAAGACTCTAAGCTTTTCCAAAATAACTAGAGCTCCCAAAATGCCATGACAACTAAGAATAAAATCTATGGGCCATGCTTAGGCAAGTTCGGGTCATCACAAAATCTCAATAAGTTAAACAACTAATGTACACAAATATAAATTAAGAATGAAGAATGATAAATATGTAATGCATGAAAAGTAGAAAGAAAATCAGTATGCATGTCTTTCATCCAGATTCCTTAATATTTCAGAAAAATGGAGACACAGGTTTTCCTTCAATAAACATTTTTTCCATCATTTTTTAAAACATAACTTCATTATAAATTTTCATTATAAAATTTCATCATTATTAGCAATTCATAATTAACATCATAATGTGTGGTAATGTTACAGTTCCTCATATGCACTGTGAGTGTCTGCCGATGACCGTAGTACAACTCAAGTTGAAATTACGTTGTCTGTAGACTCGTTCTCAATACATTAGTAAATATAACATAACATCATAAAATTCATAACGTGTACACCCACCAGCATTAGGTATCATAGCATGTTGGCTTCGCTCCGGTGTTATTTAAAAAGAGCTCATACGAAGCCTGTTGACTGTTATTCGTCAACCCAAGAGTTACCACTCTATTATTAAACACTCTAAAGTGGACAAAGGAGTTCCACCAGGATAATTTCTCATCCTGGCCTTTGGGGTCGTGACAAAATGATTTTCATGCTATGCTTTAAAAAATATTTTTCATGACATGTGCATATGTAGTAAATTTCATGTAAAAATGACATTTATAAATGTAATATGCAAAAATTGTGAAAATGTCATATGTTATGTAAGTATATACTCAATGTGTCATATAACATGATAGTTTATGCTCAAAATGATAATTGAAGAATAAATGAAGTATTTATCAATACTTCATACAAAATTTATCAAGGGTTAGAGGCCAACTTACCAACTTACGGGAAAATTCGAAAATAACGTTGTAGCTGCATAAATCATGTGTATACTAAGTTAGGATTAATACTTCTATGGATAGGTTCAAAATCAAAGGCTTCAAAAATTGGGTATTTTCAATAATACCCTTAGACTTTTAAGAATTACCATTTAGCCCCTAAATTTTTACTAATTGCAAACGAATTCCAAATTTAACCAAATTTCATGGATTTTATATTTTTGGCATTCTAAAATCATCTATGCCATTGTATTTGCAAAATTCAAAGTAGAACTTGCCCAAACAGTCTCAGCCCATGGCATGCATCCTAGTTGATGCCTAAGTGTGTTTTCAACTATTGATCCCTATGAATGCATGCATATGAGAATTTTTTTAATCACAAATGATCAATAACTTCTTTAATGATATGAAGTCTAATCCTTGAATATTCAAATTCATCCCAACACTTAATTATAGCTTAGAAATCATTGATCACTAATATGCTTTAAATCGATACATGCTTGATAATCAAAATAAGATAGATCCAAAACTTATCATGGCATGCTTCTAACCACAAATTAAACCTTCCATAATCATGTTAGGAAAATGATAAATCATATCAAATCATACTTAGGACATGTCAGAGCTCAATTTCCAATTAAAATCATTCAATCATTCAAACCATCTATTAATTGACCCGGTTTTGATCTAAGTGTGATAAACTTCTTAAAAATCAACCAAATTTCATACAAACACTTGGAAATAAAGCTTGACATGCTAGATAAGATCAAAAGCAATAAAAATTACAAATTTAGTGGTCTTCCAAGCACTCAAGACTACCTTACACTAGAACACTCAAGGAACTCACCAAAACTTCACTTAGTTGCACTCTTTTGATCTTTAAGAGGGAGAAATGCTCTTAAGGCTCAAGAGGATGCTTGGAGCTGCGGTGTGTATGAAATGAGAAGGTGAAGGAAGTATTTATTGGTGCCCAAGGGGTGAGGAGCATTGGCTTGGGTGCTTGGTGATTGGGTGAAGTGGGAGGTACTCAAATTTAGAAAATTTTCAGACTTGCTTGCATAGGCTTAGGTCATCTTGTGTAGGGGGAATAGTGGCCTAAAACCACCATGATTCCCTCTCCACAGTTGCTACATTAATCCTATGAGGCTGGCCTGGTAGTGGGGCATCATTTGGGTGGCAGAAAAATCCATAAACCACCCTTGGAAACCAGCGGATGAAGGTGGTTTTGAGGTGGCAGGAAATCAATTCGGTTTTTGGATGTTTTGGGCAGCAAACTGAGTCAAAATCCTTCATGATATTCATGAGACCTCTTGAGGATTGGGTGGTGAAGGAGGTGGTGTGGGGTGGTGGTGCAAACCATGGCAAGATACTGGTTCAAAATCAATCCAATCGGTTACAACACAAACTAAACCAAGGTCACCAAGTTTGGCTCTTTGAGTTGGTTGATGCAGCCAATTTCGTCCAAGACTCAAATTGAGTTTGGGAGGGTATCATGAGGTTTTTAAGGACCATATTACCCATAAGGACAAACTACAAAAATTTTGGACCCAAGAGCAAAACAGTCCAAGCATTACAAAGGAGATTGTACAAAACCGATTGGTGCAAGGTCTGGGCTTGTTATGTCATTTTTCTTAATGACATGTGGGATGGTTTAGCCAGGGTATTAACATGATCTAATCTTGATGTAATGGAGTATTAATTCAAAAAAAATTGAATTAAAAGGTTTAAGAAAAGATTAAACTCAATTAAATTTCAAAGCATGGCTTAAAGTGCACTAACCTCAAGTATGATGGTTAATGACCTTAGCCAATTTTCAAAATTAATTTGGATACTTTGGGTATGATTTGGACTTAAGGAAACCAATGATATGATGTATTGGGCCTTTGATCTTGAATGGCAAAATGAGCCTAAACATATTTTTGGGTCAAATGGGCTTAAAAGGGCCAAGTGTATGGATTCAAGGCTTAAGGGCTTCTTGGGCTTTGAATGAGGGGGCCTCACTTTCTAGATTTGTTGGGTTAAAAAGAAACCTCAAGATCCATTAAATTGGGTTTGACAAGATTTGACTTGGCCTAATTGGGTCATGAGTCCATTCTATATCAAGCTTGGCCCAAAGGCCCTATACCTTCCTTCTACTTGGGCCAAAACTAGTCTTGATTCCCTAAGGGCTTGGTTCAAGGTTTTTTTGAACTAGGCCCATGAATTCACTATGGTCCTAAAAAATCTCACCAAAATTATTAAGGGGCTTGCCTCTCTAATCCTTAGTTCATTAACACTAAGTACCAACATTAATGTTAATCCCACTATCAACCTTAATGTAAGTAATTAACTCATAATTAAGAGCCTAATTTAGAGTACTTAAGGGTTAATTAATGGTTAATTAGGCTGGGTGTTACAACTACATAGTGCAAATTACACTTTTCTTTTCTTTTACTCTTTATTTCAAATATTTGTAAACATATTTAAACATTTAAAAAAAAATACAAATACACTAATACTCACTTCCTTAACCACTAAGAAAAAATTTAAAAATAATAAATAAATAAACAGTCAAAATGAGAGGACAAATTAAAGAGGCATAGTAGCATTATTATTTTAGTTTTAGAAATTATAATCCGGTAGGTATGAGATGCATGGAAAATCAGTGAAATGCTTAGACTAGATTTTGACCACAGTGCATCCCATACAATAAATAAAGAAAAATGATATTACGAGTCTGAAATATGTTTATTAAATATATCTATTTATTTTTTATTTTTTTATGTTTTTAATGATTAAGAAAGTAATTATTAGTAAATTTATATTTATATTTTTATAATAATTAAAAATATTTTAAAAAATATTTCATTTATACTAACGTGCATATTTGTAGTGCGTGTACACCTTCACATTGTCCAATAAATAAATCAATTTAACAACTTCAACTGCTTTTATCCGAACTTATCATTAAGGTAAACAAACACTGTCCAATAAATAAATCAATTTAACAAGTTCAACTGCTTTATTCGAACTTATCACTCCCCGTTTGCATTATTTATTTCCTCTCCAGACTCCCCATCGCCCCACCAAGGAAAAGTTTCCGTTCACCTGGGGGATGGGGGTTAGCACCATTCAACTTTACCGATCTGCTGATTTCTGGCAGCATAGGGTTGACACACGCCCCTCCAGCAGCTTCTCCAGGTGCTAATCGTCCAGATGGCAGAAGAAGTCCGCTCATATGGGCAGCTTGTACGCTCATAAGCCGCGCGTGAGATTCATGCTCCGCCGTGCCTCGAAGAGCTTTCTGCCGCCACACGACTAAATTTTGGGACCAGCGACATCAGATCTTCTAGATCTGACTATTCTCTTCACTCCAGATGTGGCACATGGCCTACACACGCCGCCAGGGCCAATAACAGCCTTCCGCCAGCGATTCATCACAGTTTTTTATTACTATGCTAATTCCCGCTTTCTTTAACTAAGGATATAGTGAAAGTGGACGTAAAAGTTTCTTCAAGCCAATCCAGACTAACAAGTTGCAGCACATAACCTTTTATTGCGGCTTCTAGTCGTAGTTCTATAGTCCGTTTATCAGACTATATAAAAACCGTCACCAAACAGTATTCCCTTATAGGAAATGGGTGTGAGCCATACTTTTGGTTTCAAATCCATATTTTTCTTTTTTGTACTATAATATGTTAGTTTTAAAAGACTCTAGTGACTCTCACTCTATTAAATCTAATATTTTATAACCACTGGTTTATCTATGAATATTCGCTGAGAAAAAAAAAAAAAACAAACAAACAGATAAACTTCTTGAGGACCCCACCCCACTCCCTCTCCCTCTCTCTCTCTCTCCGCGCCATTTTTTACTCCCTCAAAGTCTCTCAGATACACTCGAACCATCATAAATCTCGGAAACGCGTCGCTCAGTCTACCCCTCATCATTTCCCTGCCCATGTCCTATTAGTATGCTCCGATCAGCAACCCTGGCGTTCGATGATACCCCCACACCGTCTGAGTTACCACCGGAAGCCTTCACCTCCGCCAGTGACGCCATTCCCAAGAATCGGTGACTCTTCCTCCCCCACTCTTAAAATGCTGCCTGAACCTCCGGCCACCCTAATCCTCGGCCGCTTTCTTTTCTTGGTCGCCGTCTCCCTCTCCTGCGTGATTCTCTTCCTCGCTTCAGACTCCATCCGGTTCCTCCGTCGCTTCCAATCTTCCACCTCCGGTTCGTCCTTCAACTTCTCCTCTGCCTTCGACGATTCCCCTCTGGTTAGTTAGTTTCCTGTTATCTTTAATTAAGCAATTAATTGATGCATAATTGGATAAGCAGTTTACCGGAAGTAATATATATATATATATATATATATATATGTATTTATATAATTGAGAAAAATTTATTGATCCTCATAATTAGGCAAGATACCGTAAGTAATTAACTGATGAACTGTTGAGTGCATTCATGGCGTTGAGGCTGCACACGTTATATTTTTCTATAGAAGACTTAATTGAGTAGTTTTGCCCTTTATTTTGCAACCAAGGAGGCTGGTGACGGATATAGGCTTGAAAAGGTTTTGAAGGATGCTGCCATGGAAGACAGCACTGTTATTATAACAGCTATAAATGAAGCGTGGGCAGCTCCAAATTCGGTGATTGATCTCTTTCTTGAGAGCTTTAGAATTGGAGATCACACCCGTAGACTTTTGAACCATTTGGTGATTATTGCCTTGGATCAAAAGGCATTTGCGCGTTGTCTCGTGATACATACGCACTGCTTTTCTCTTGTCAGTGATGGAGTTGATTTTCGTCATGAGGCGTACTTTATGACCCCTGATTACTTGAAGATGATGTGGAAAAGGATTGATTTCCTGCGCTCTGTTCTTGAGATGGGATACAATTTTGTTTTCACGGTAATCTCCTCTTCCTGTTCTTTTGCATACAAGTACACCCCTCAAGCCCACAACTTATTTCATGAATTTGTCAAACTTCATTGTGTCTTTACCGTTTATCCCACTTTTAATTGTTTTTCTCTGATGAAACTAGCTTTCCTGGCTTGTAAGTAATTCACTTGTAGGCGAACTGAGTGTACATCCTCATTGTTTTCACATATACAGTCAGTGGACATTTGGAGAGAGAGAAAACGCATTTTAGGTGAACTGGATAAGGAGCCCTTAATGAAAAAAAACCTTGGCTTTAGGTATTGAATAGCTGGAGAGTCAAGTAAATCTGTGTGTTGGTCTGATTGGGAAACCTCAAGGTTTAGATTGCGAAGAATTGGAGAGATGTTCTGGTTTATGGGATTAGATGTAATATGATAGTATCTTCTTTTACTGCAGAATTTCTTGGGCCAAATAACAAGAAAGCTGGCTGTATTTGAGGAATCGGTATGCTTCAAGTCTTGCAACCGACAAGAGGAGAGTCCATGGATTAAAGCAATACCTGAATCGTTGATAGGAAAGCAGATGGGATTATGTTAGGGATTTTGGAGTAGCAAAGTCTCTGTTAAAGTTGATCTCTGCATTGACCAGAACACCCCAGTCCAACATTGGAAAAGGGAATAATTCTTATAGGGTGGTAAGTTATAAAGTTAGGCTTGAGTGCTTGGTCCCATATTGGCTACTAGCTAGGTGAAATTGGGCTCTATACGTTATTGTAGGGAAGCTTTAAATTGATTCGTATTTTTGGGGTTATAGCGGAGGTATGACTTTTGCTCTCCCAAGGTCCTTTTGTATAGTATCAAAGCGCTTTCCTTAAGATGTTACATATTAGAGCCACCTAGTAAGGTTAGACATGATACTAGAATATTGTATGACATGAACTTGACAAGAACGTCAGGAATTTAAGAGGAGTTTGTAACACTCTGGTCCCACATTTGGAAAAAGAATAATTCGCATAGACTGGTCAAGTGGTAAGGGTAGTTTTGGATACTTACACTGCAAAATTGGGCTTTATATGTGAAGTTTTGGGAAACTTCAAATTGACTATTCTTCATAGCCGTACCCAAGCATAATTGTTCTAGGTTCTGATATACACATAAAAGAGAGATTTTATGGTTGTGTTCTGTTTGTCTACTTTGCTTGAACGATCATCCTGAAGAAATCATACTTGGTTCTCATTATAGGTACAAAAAGTTCCCGAGTTCTTGCTTTCAAATATATGTTTGTGGGAAAAAAATTGCTGTGAATGTCAGTGGAACAATGCTTTCTTTTGGTGTGAACTTACAGGTGAGAGTTCTTTATGGGCTGAAGGTTTGGACCATGTCCACATCCTTCTCTCACTCACTTTCTTTTTTTTTTGTTTTTTTTTTTTTTTTTTTTTTTGTATGGTTCAATTTCTAATTTGATTTCAGACATCATTGCTTCAAATTATGTCAAAACACTAGATGCATTCCTGGTCTTGTGATTTCCTAAACCTAATGTAGCTTCCATTCTATATTTTGCATGACAACTTGCAACAATCCTGACTATGTTATGAAGCCTTTTTGATAAATGACTATGCTGTGAATCTAACGTACCAAAAAGCTTCCTTATGGGTTTTCATGGATGCGGCTTCAATACCTGTGGTCATGCCATTTTGGTTAACTAACAAGTGTTCATATTTGGCTGTTAATATTTTGAGATTTCCTGAACACAATGTACCCTACATTCTATATGTTACATTAAGACATGCAACAATCCTAACTATGTTAAGAAATCTGTAACACCTGGTCCCTCATAAGGTTAGGAATGCTACTACTATTTTAAAATCACTTAGGAGTTAGAGATAAAAGATTTTATAGTTTTAAAATAAAACAAAACTTAATTAAATACTGAAAATTTAAAGAGAGTCGATGGAAACACATTAAAATAATTCAAAGTCTTGTATTTATCAAAATGTTTTAAAATAATTAAAATTCTTGTATTTATCAAAATATTTATATGATAAATAAAAACATAAATCTAAAATCTCCATAATGGTTCAGGCATTTGCCTTGTTTCCTTGAGCCAAGTCCCATCCTGCATCATAATTCTCACATTGACCATAACCTTGAGTGGTTAAAATATTTAATACATACAAGAATGAGTTGGATACTCAATAAGCAATACATCACGCTGTAAAAATATTATACATAACATAGTTTGTTCTATTAAAATCATCATGCATGGAACATAAACATTCCCCATTCATTTATTCACGTTCAATCCATCACATCTTATCTGTCATAATCGCCATCCGTCATCACACACAATTACCCTGTGGGCTAGGTTTAGTGATCTCGACGATCATACTCCCACTTGTAGGCCTCGAGTGAGATTTCATTAAACCGTTAAAAGAGATGGTTGTCATTTGGTGCACTGCTAATGCCAACTCTTGGCGTTGCCATCCGCCTCTTAATCTTTAGAACACATGCGTGATAATGAAGGACTTGATCATATCACTTATCTCGAGCCTCACAAGCACATTAATAGGCATCTATACAAGCATATCATTGCGTTATTTTCTACATAATCAAACAATAATTCTAAGATCTTGCCTAATGAACTTATTGTTTCCAAATATGTTCTAGATAATTCCCCCATCTATCTTCATGATTTTGTGGCCTCTAGACTAGCATACTACTTCATACAACATGCCCAATCATATTTGCTTGAAAGTTCAAGCATGTTATCTATATCATGCAACCCATGGTCTTCTAGCTCTTTTTATGCCTCTACCTCAGGTTTAGTCTATTCTATTGTGGTATACTCATCTTTACTATCAATCTTCAACATTCATGCCCTAGATGCTTCAATCTATACCTTGATGCCTTCATGCATAACTCAACATGTAAATTTCGTGATATTGAAGCCTAATCTATGTATGCAATTCAAGAACCATGTAGGGAGGAGAGAAACCTTGAGAGAGGGAGGAAAAAGTGAAATTTGTGATGTCACAAGGTGGTTGCCGTGGGGGTAGGATTGGCTTGCTTCAATTTGGGTTCAACTATGGTGTAGAAGGGTTGGTGTTTAGCAAGAGAGCGAGCTATTTTTCCAAGGGGATGGCCGGAATACTCATGGTCAGTGGTAAAGGTTCATTTAAAAGCATGTAGATGGAAGATGTGTTCGTTGAGTCTTGGAAAAAGGGGGTTGTTTTGCGTAGGGTGTAGAGTCCACGAAGATTGAAGTCTTTGAGCATGACACAAGTGTTTAGCCATGGGTTAGCTTCCTCTTTTTGGGCGAAAATCTCTTATTTTCGTGCATGAGAAAGACCTGTGCAAGAAGGTGTGAAATAGGAGTCTCTATGTGGAGGTTGGGTTGAAGTTGAAGTGTTGAAGTGTTTGAGTCAACTTGGAGTGTGCCATGCATGTAAGAGGTGTGTTTTTAGATGGAGGAAGAGTTTGATTTAGATGAAAGAGGGTTGCCTGGAGTAGAACTCAAGTGGTAGACTCATGTTCTAGGAGGATGCTAGGATTGTTTAGTGTGCAGTGGACATTGCATGGAGAAGGGACTCTAGCTTGACCGAATTATGTTTGAGGTGTTTAGGACTTTCTGCTAGAGTTGGATACCATAGGGTCAAAAGAGGTTGTCTTGGCATGAAGTAGGTGATGTCCTTGGTATGTCATTCTGGGTAGAAGTGTGTTGGATTGTTGAATTGCTTGTTGATTATGAAGAGGCATAGGGACTTAAGTGGTTCGGTTTATCCTACTTGAAGAAGTGTTGTGCACATGAAGTTCTTGAATGATCAAACACTAGAGGCTGGCTAATGCGGATCATGGACTAGGCCTAGAAATATTACCCAATGGTCCTAGTTGGGCTTGTGCCTAGTGGGCTTGGTGGGCTTTGGCCTAATCTCCTGTTGGGGCCCCTTTTCAGTCTAAATCCCAAATTTGATGTCCAGATTACAATCTCCAGTAGTAGGTCCTCAAACAATGCACACAGGCATAACAAACTAAGTTCGCCTTCTACCCTGACAACTTACTATAATTAGAAACCTTGAAGTAGGAATACCCTTCTAAATTAGAAACCCTAATTATAATGTAATTCTAATCTTCCTAAATTAGAAACTTCAAAAGTTTGGAATCTTTTTCAATAAATGACTGTTATGAGACTGAGGATGAGTTACCTATCAACTATCCAAAAAGAATTAGGAACTAAAAAACTTCCTTATGGGTTGTTGTGGATGCGGCTCCAATAGGCACCTGCGTTTGCACCGTTTTGTTCTCTAAGTGTTCATATTTGTGTGTTAAATGCAGAGTAGATTAAGCTTCAGTTATAGCAGATTAAAGTTAATAATTTTATCCGCAACATTCACAGTCAAGTTCATGCCAAGCTTCTTATTTTTGTGCCAGATGTTGACTTTTCTTTCTTGTTTCTACTTCCATTACCACATTCTTCTTTGGATAAATTATTCTCAAAAACGAAAAAAGAAAAGAAGAGGAAGACGTGCAGAAAACTCTTTCCCATTGAAATTATAAAAAAATGATATCAGCACTTTTCACCAAAGTTCATAATCTATCAAACCTTCACTGAAGCTTGAGGTCGGCAACAGGGTCAGAAGTTGAAACAACTCAAAAAGCATTATAGAAACACATTATTCGCTTAATGTTTAAATTACAAAACTGATTTGACTATTGGTGACAACCTCTGATAAGAAACTGCACTTTAAAAGCTTTTTTAGGAATCTGCTTTAAGTCAATAGTAGCATTCACAAACTATTAAGCTATTCCATTTATGGAAAACATTACAATCTGTTAGATGGTAGTGTAGTGTTTATTGCTTAAGAACGTTTCATTTTTATAAGCTATAGTCTAAAGGGTATTTATTATTGAAAAATCCTACTCATCATCCTCACACCACACACCACATATAATTTTTTAATTTTCTTTTCTTACCAAATGTGTAGTGTATGGATGATGAGTAGAAGAATTCAATTAATTTAGGAAGAATAAAACCAAAAAAAAATTAAAAATTAAAAATAAATAAAAATAAAAAAATAAAAAAAAAAGTGCGGTGTGTGGCGTGTGGGGATGATGAGTAGCAAAGCTCTTTCTTTAATCACTGTCATGTTTCTTATCTGATTCCAATCAGTTGTGAAGAACTTTCCTTGATATTCAATGGTTTTTTGGTTGCTTCTTCCTTCAGGATGCTGATGTCATGTGGTTCAGAGACCCATTTCCTCAGTTTTATTTGGATGCGGATTTCCAAATAGCCTGTGACATTTTCTTAGGGAGCTCTGATGATGTGCATAACAGACCCAACGGAGGCTTTAACTATGTGAAGTCAAATAATCGCTCAGTAGAGTTCTACAAATTCTGGTACTCTTCACATGAAACGTTTCCTGGATACCATGATCAGGATGTCCTTAATATCATCAAGTCTCATCCCTTCATCCTAGATATTGGACTAAAGATGAAATTCTTGGACACTGCATATTTTGGTGGGCTTTGCGAACCTAGCAAAGATTTGAATGAAGTTTGTACAATGCACGCAAACTGTTGTTTTGGCCTAGACAACAAGCTCCATGATCTAAGGATTATGCTCCAGGATTGGAAGCATTTTATGTCTTTGCCACCAAGGTTGAAGAGATTGTCAAATTTATCCTGGAGGGTTCCTCAGAATTGCAGGTGCAATGAACATTTCTTCCTCGGCGTGTTGATTTTATTGTAAAATCAATGCTCTTAACACATTATGCTTATTCAGTTCATGACTTTATTTTTGTAGCGGTTCTTATTTTGTGCTGCTTTTATTTCAGTCTCAGTTCACTCCATCATTATGATTCCCCGAAGAACATTGAAGAGGGAGGGCAGGATTGACATGAATTGTATACGTGTTGCATGGTAGATTTGCCTTGCATGTGAATTTTTGGACATGTTTGGTCTCAATGTATCTCAGCGGTGTTCACATGTATGAATTGAGGGGATGCCGATGTAACTTGCATGTTCCCCAAACTCCAATAAAGAGGAAATTGTGGAAAGGGTGAATACGACAACTGAAGGTAGTGGAACTACAACCTTCCATTACATGGCGGAGGTACTACGTCTTTGTTCGACAATGATTGCAAAAGAAATCTTCTGGACTACCATTTCATGCTTTTATGGAAGATCTTTGGTCATAAACGCTGACTAGATTGTGTGAATATCTGTTTAGTCTCGCTAGTTACTGTGAACTATGCCCAACTATTTAAGTGGTATCAGGTAATATAATTTCTTGCCCTTTTCATATTTCATTTTATTTATGTTTATGTCCATACATTATTTCTATTCGTACGGGATCATGAAATTAGCATGTTGAATGAAGTTTCAGATTTCTAGTGTTGTTGGGAACATAATGTAAATAAAATTTTTGAAAGGGATAAGACAGACATAAAGTGAAGAGCAATAAAGGCTAGCAAGAGGGGAAACACACAAGGAGATGACAAAATTTTTGGGCAGACTGGCTTCTTCATTTGGGATCTCCTCCTCCTCCTCCTCCTCTACCCCTTCTCCTTGTAACTGAGAGCAAAAATGGAGGATGAGAGATTGCAATTTGTACACACTTCATTGTAGATTTCTATCCGACTCCGTGAATATAGGCCTCAGTGTTGAATCACACACTTCATTGTAGTTTTATTTTATTTTCTACTCATGTCCTTTATTTTCTCATGCTTATAGAAATTTATCTCCACCATCAAATTGCTTCAGTAAGACTAGTTGCTTGTCAAAAGACCATGGGCCATCACGTAAGATCCTCTCCTGATCTTTGACATCCTCAAACTCAGCAATAAGGAATGTAGAACCCAAATCCTTACTGGACAGCAAATCTTCCTCAGGACCTGCTTGAAAGCCTCTGTTGTAATGTTTAGTAGTAAACAGCTGCACTATCAGGCACTTCTCACCTAGCACTAAGTTTTCCTGGACTACATCATCATCAACCGAGACAACTTCTTGCTCCTGCTCCGTTAGAGACAACTTGCCATACAACGTTTCCAAATCGTCCTCCATGGAGTAAAGAAAAATGAACCTGCAATAGACAGGAAAGCAAACCTCTACTCGTGGGAGACAAGAGAGGAAAAGTTTAGAGAGATATTTGCAAACAATGTAGAATAACATAAACTAAAAATTAGTTAATTTAATCACCAGCATAAAAAAAACAAAAACAAAAACAAATAAAATGAAAGGGCTGTAGGAAGAGAAATGCCATTTTATCCAATTTTGTATGTCATTCTAGGATTTCAAAAGTAAGAGCATTCCTAATGGCTTATTCATCTTACTCTTTAAAATACATTACTAAAATTCACTTTTTTTAATTTTACATATAAACTTTTACAATATCTCATACATCAGCTTATTTATTTTTTCTTTATATCATTTAAATATTAAACTTTTTAATATTTTTTATTCATTTCAAATATTTTCTCTAACTACCAATGATATCATCATATCTTTTGATATTTGCAATATCTTCCACAATGTCATATTATTATGTCCTATTTAGATTAATCCAAATTTATAAGCTAAACCAAAATATAAATTAATTAAAAAAGTAAAAAGAAAAGAATATATAATGAAAATATATTATGAGAATATTCATTTTTTATAATTTTGAAAGAATATTCTCAGGATATTTTTTGGTATATTATGAGAATATTTATTTTCAATAATTGCAAAAGAATATTCTCAAGATAATTGTAATTGTATGCGGATCAATACGATTTTTTAATTGACAAACACTAAAGGAAATTATGATGACATGTATAATTTTGCATAATATGATCATAGAAGATGAGCGACATTCATATCTTCGAGTAGAATACTTTGTTTATGAATAAAACGATTAAATATCCTAAGATCCATGTATATAGATGAATTTGTCAACTTTATTCAACGTCATCATCACATTCGTGATCGAGGACTTATTCTCAACTCCAATCAGATCTTATCGAACATTTATGGTTAAAATATATAGTCAATCTTGAGCAGTAGTATTTTAAATTTAATTATGTTTAGCCTAATGTGATATTTTTGTTTTGTACAAAATGTAACCTTAACATCAATAAATTATATGTGCAGTTAAGTATGGTTGTATTATTTAACATCAAGTACGGCCCACTTGTCATTTTTATTAAATAAATGATATGTCATACTCAATTTCAATTTAACAGAGCCTATTAAATAGTAGTTCCTGCACATCTAACATAGCAAGAAACACTCAAGTTAGCAGTGAGGTTCTTGCACGTCTACAGGGATATACGGACTTAGATGTCTTTCAACGTTAAGATATTGTGTAACGGCCTACAAAAAATTTAATGATGAAATTTCTATAAGTTTTAAGAATTGTGAAGACTCTGTAAATTTTCACGAATCGACCAATTATATAAGTTTTAGTCTATCAACATAATCAGTGTTGCCACTCATTATGGAGTCAAAAATGTATTTTTATTTATTTGAGGTAGTTAAAAGTGTCAAAATGGGATACGGGCTATGCCATTAGTTTCGTTTGAATATTTACGATTTTATGGCCTAATAAGCCAGTTTTTAGTTTTCAGTTTTCGGACGAAATGTCAGTTTAAAAATGTATTTTGATTATTTCGAAGCACTTCCGAGTTGATTTTCAATAAACGATTTGCATTATGAGGTTAGCATGTTTATTTAAGATCTTTTAGTGCAAAGTTTATTTAAGATCTTTTCCGGAGTAAATAGTAACCTCAATAGTAGTACAAAGTGTAGTGTTTTCAAAATCACAGTATAAAATATCTAAATTAGGTTAGAGAAGTTTTATTTGGACATTAGGTAAGATCTTAGAATAGTAATGGACACTTTACACTAAGAGGAATTATGAGATGAAAATGTGAAAGAAATCAAGTTGTGAGATCATGCCACCTAAGAAAACACTATTCCATCCAATCATCCATTCTGTGCCAAACTTGAAACTAAAACCCTAAACGGTTACCCTAAACCCCAAACTTGATTTCCAAACCCTAAAAAGTTATCCCACATCCCAAACTTGTGTTTAATCACTTGATTAAATCACTTCCACATGCTATTAATTCTCTAAATTCATGTTATGACATCATTAGTCTAACATTAGGTTTGATAGCATTTCAAATCCTAACCAAATCCTCTTTAAACTCCAAAATGTGATCCATTAGGTTAAGGCCCTTTAGGCCCATGAATTTTTTGTCACCTGAGCAAAGCTTGTTGGGGAAGTTTCCACTCACCTAAGGCTAGTCACCCACTGCCCAATGCAGCCCGAAAAATTCACATGATGTGAGGGCAAGTCCACCTCACTACACGACAATTGAAGGCAGCCCAATACCATGGGCGGTTTGCACCTTTTTTTGGCCAAAAGCACCATCACTCAATTGTCACTCCAGCCCTCATTTCGCTCTTCAGAATGTGTAAGAGGCATGCAGGTCATTCCCACACTCATTTCATCCCTTTCACTCATGTTCTTGGAGAGATTTTGTGATTTTGGATTTGAGTACTTCAAGCGAGATTTTTGGTGATTTTTATGTGTTGATTCAAAACATTTTAGTTCTTAAGAGTATGTTATGAATATATTAGAAGAAATTTTTTGAACTTTTGGAGATATTTTGAAAAGAGTCAAAACCTTGAGATTTAAGGGTTTGTGTATTGGTTAAAAGCTTGAATCTTTTTACTTAAAAACTTTTGTGTTTTGTGAAGTAGGTTTTGTTGGATGTTTTAAGCATGTTTTTAAGCTTATGATATGAGGATCTTTTTTGCAATATTTCAGTTTGAGTATAAGTTTTGAAGTCAGATGAAATTGCAACAAAATCAAAAGATGTGACCTTTGGAGTGTTTCGACCTTATGGTGTTTTTCATAGTTGTGATTGGTTTTAAATCTTTCTAAATTGATATTTGAGTTTAAGAAAAAAATTTATATGAGGAATGTAAAGTTTGGTGATTTTTAGAGTTAGGATGTGAAATCCTTAAGTTATGGGTAAAATAGTCATTTCTCCACATATAGAGGATAAAATGATATTTTTTGTCCAAGTTAGCATTTTTAATATTACTAAGTTATTAGTAATAAAGTTTCTAACATTTAGAATCCATACTTATAGTTTCTCGCATTTCATGTTTTTTTCTATAAATGCGATAGTCGCTGTAAATTAACTTTTAATGTATATATGTGATGGGTAAGGGAACTAATGTTTATGTACTAATGTTATCCTATATGCCATGTCACCTCATGTATGTCTATTACATATTACACTATGCAGCGAAATACATATTTATTACATAATTTATTCTATTACATAATGCTATCTGTTACATGTATATCATGTCACTTAATGATATCTATTACATGTATGTTATGTCACATAATGTTATATGTTACATGTATGTCATGTCACATAATGCTATATGTTACATATTATGCCATGTTACAAAATGTTGTTTGTTACATGTTATGCCATATTACAAAATATTGTCTGTTATATGTTATGTCATATCATGAAATATTGTCTGTCTCATATTACATCATGCGTTTCGTCTCACGTTCATGTCATGTCACGTTACATTTGAACCTTTGTCCTTCGGGTGGCTCTACAACCACTGCTCCCAACTCTCGCTGGGAGCTATCGTTAGTGCAAATGTTGTGTGTTTTTTTACATGTGTTTTTTTAACACTTTGAAATATTTTTTAAAAAAATAAAAAAATCACAACATCATTAAAAAAACACTTAATCACTAAATTAAAAAGAAAGTATAGCTGGAGCCCTAACAATGAGAGTAGCTTTATTCATATCCTTTTGTCTCACGTCACATTTTATCTCGAGTACAGTTTATGTATCTCAAGAACTACCTTTCAAGTCAAGTCAAGTCTGTTTTCATTTATCACGACCCTAAGTGCTAGGATAAGGTACTATCATAGTGGAACTCTTTTGTTCATGCTGGAGTGTCTAAGCTAGTGTGAAGTTCTCTGGATTGACAAGGTAAAGATCAACAGGCTTCGAATGAGACCTAATTAACTGATCACCAGAGCGAAGTCAGGCACTAACACCCACATTTCAATTTCTTATTATACATACTCATGCTAGTGCAGATACCTAACACAAGATACGTACATTACGTGTGTCCATAGTAGGTGTAAATACCTGTGAACCGGCACGTATGTTAACGCACTCACAGCTGGTGCAGATACCTGTGTTGTGATACGGTAATTGATAGGGACACATGGATCAAGGGGAAGCCGTGTTGCACCCATATGTTCATGCTTATTTATCATGCTTATTTATCATGCTTATTGAACAAGATTCCATATTCATGTATCTTCACATTCATGTTCATGCTATACTTAGTTCATGAATTTCACATTCAGTCATGCTTAGTTCAAGTCCATGTATTTCACATTCAATCATGTTTTAACTTCACATTTAGTCCATGTTTTAGTTCCAAGTTCAGTTTTCAAGTTCAGATCAAGTCCACATCATGTCAAGTTTCAAGTTCAATTCACATTTACAGTTCAAGTAATGTCAGATTATGCCATGTTTACACATCAAGTTATTTTATGCCTGCTTATGACTTTGATTATACATTCATGCATTTACTGTCATGTATACATCATTAACCTGTGTTGAAGTTTTCGGTTAACTTGTTGAGATTTGTACTCAAATCTCACCATGATAGTTGCAACTATCATTTCTCCCTGATGGTAGGAAATGTGTCAGGACCAGAAGAAGGAACAAAGCCTGGTCGACTGGAGGAGGTTGATTAGGCGGCGCCAACACGACATGGAGCTTGTAGCCTCCATAGTTAGATTTATAGACAATATTATGGCATTGTTAGTCAAGTTATGCTAGTTGCTCAACGAGCTAGTCTAATGATTATGTTTTGGTGATGTAATAATGGAGCTCTGTCTTCCACACTATTGAGATTGCAAACCTTTTGAGACTCATACTGTAATCATGGATGTTTAGTATTCCAATATGTATGGATTTTGTTTTAAATATTTGGGATATTTTAGTTTAGTGTATAGTATTGTTCAAAGAAAAAATTATCCACAATAAATATTGAATATTTCTAGATGCTTTGCATCTTCAATTGCAAGTAACGTTATGTTGCATGTCCCGATGCTTTAGATGTTCATCCGATCCCAAGCGAAATTTTGGAGCGTCACACATTGTGGCCAAACATGTAGCAACCTATATACAGTCTATTCATTTGCATATATACAGCCCATACATACATATTGCACTGTCATTTGCATACAACAAAAGCCTCACAATTTGTATACATACATCAACAATATTCATTCATGGCAATTAATATTCATACATCCAAAATACACCACAATATTCATACAAGGCAGTTTAGTGTGCCACTCTCATAATTTCAAAAGAAAGAACACATGATCCAAATATAAAATGATAGCTTCCATGTAGTTAGTAACTACTCACAGTTTAGTGTGCCAGCTTTGCATGCTTTCTTTACAAAAAGAATCAAAACATAACTATCTAATGGCTAGTGTGTTGTAGTCAATATGCATTCACAGTTTAGGCAATGCTTGTGCTGCTCTGCATATTTGTTGTGAAATGGTGCAAGTCATCAGCATCTAACTTATCCTAATTGAGGCGTACATTGATTATAACTGTGAAGACAACCAAACAAGGATTCCAACATACAACTTTTTGAGGGTGGTGACAAGTTTTTGTGCCTTCAAAGCATTGCATATATCTCAAAAGTAAATAAGACAAACATCGCATACATATCTAAAAAAAAACTATTTCACACTTGGAATCTTGGTACTCAAGCCCATTTGGGAAACAATGTTCAAAAATTACATCTAATAAAAGGCCAGCACTCGGAATCCTCTTCTCTATGTTTTCAATGAAGGACAAGTTCTATACGCGCATAATATAGAAACAAGATGAATTAATACTATTTTACTCATAATGGAAGAAAGTGGAGGACACCATATACAACTCTAAATATGATTGACATATAAGTCAACTCCCAACTAATGAAAACAAGCATGAGTAAGAAAATCTAAAGAGCAGACATATAGCTCCATGTGCAGAATACTTTTCTCAGAATACATTTTTTAGATATATAACTCCATTAAATTCACAATATTTTTTCAGAATGGTTCACATAGCTAAATTCACAATACTCTTCCCCTCCATGGTTTGTGAACCCATCCTTCAAAAAACAAAAAGTTGGGATTATGCAACTCAATCAAACTTAATTAAAAAGTTTGTAAAATTCTAAATAATAAGTACATCATATTTTAATAAAAACTCAACCAAAACCAGAGGCAAAAATTAATACCTTATCTAGCTACAGCAAAAAAAGAGGCAAAAATTAAAATGGTTTCTACAATATCTATAGGTACTATAATAAAAAATAGAGGTAATATAGTTTCTACATACCATCTTATAGCTTTGCTTAAAGTTGGCATTACATTATATGCTTGGTACGATCTTCTAAACTTAATAATGGAGCAGGTACACCTTAGAATTGGCATTACACTATATGCTTGAAAATATAAGCAACATATTTTAACCAATCTCCAAAATTTCATTTCGGCACTATTTTTTTTTTTTTTTGTTAGAGAACCTCTCCGAGGCAGGGCCCTTTGGACCCACCCCTGTAAAGTAAATTCTGATCCCATGCACCGCATCCTCAGAAGTTTTACTACATAAAACCAGTTAAATCGCTGACTTTTCATCAGGGGATGTGATCCTAAAGGATTATTTACACCCATGAGGTATTGAACCTTGGACCTTGGAGGGAGTAATACCCCAAAACCAAAGCATTCACCACTTGGGTCTACCCCTTGGGGTTGGCACTAAATAAAGCATTCATAAGAACTAAAGACTTGAAAGATTACAACTTGGTGGCTTGGCTACAACTCTGACTAGAAAGATTTAAAGTCATTGGTTTCTTAAACTTTGACTAGAAAGAATACAACTTGGTGGCTTGCCACGGTCTCTCTTTCAGTGAAACAAAGGAAAATTAAGAGCAGGTACACCTTCTAGCAAATTTGAAAAGTTGACAAGTACATGCTCTAGATCTTTGGAAAAGGAAATCATGTAAGTAAAATCATATGCTTTCCTAACTGAAATTGGTCATGTCGGAGAATCAACCATGCAAGATTTTTCCAAGCCATCAACCGATTGAGAAAAAATTCCCGCACAAATTTTCCTGCAAATTGGGAAGAAATAGATTTCAAGGTAGCAACCTAAAATTAAAAAAAAAAAAGTGTTGCGAGTTGATGAACCAAGAAAAATAAAACTTTCCAACAAAGTGTTAAAGATCCAATCATTGATTCAAAAGTCCTAGGACTGTTGAATACTAATTTGGTTAAACCTTTAACTCTCAGGATCATAACATTCCATCACGCTACCGAGTTCGACGTCCACGGCGGCCCACTCTATCAACATTGATCCGGTGGTAGCCTTTTCCCTTTTAGCAGCTTCACTCACCTATCAGTATTCAATGACTTAACACTATGCTCATATATAGTACCAAAGCATTTTAATCTAACCTATAGGTCGCCCCCTCTGTGACTTGAACCTGTGATGTGGTCCCTATTCTGATACTAATTGTAAGCTTCAACTTCCTACACTGCAAGAACAAGAGAAACCCATGCCACTAAACACAGAAAACCATCAACACAGAGAAGTGACTGAACAAGATTCTATTGATAAATCTTGTGGAGAAATTTTGAGGAATTCTCAACCTCCAAGAACCGAACTTTCAAGATCATCAACTAACTGCTATGAAAAAGGCTCTAATAGACTTGGTTATGGCCTTACAAGTCTGATTTGGGCCATCAACATATGATGACCCAATGGAGGCATTGCAAAGTTAAAACAGACTTCTTCTATTACTTTGTATAAATCACAGTTTGAAACCTTGTCTAATAAATTGAAAGGTTTATCTGAGAGGCAAACTTAGTTGCTTATTCAGTGGGTTAAAAGAAGAAATCAAATTGCCAGTTAAAATGTTCAATCCAGTCAATCTAGGCACTGCTTTTGGGTTGGCAAAAATCCAAGAGGAATATGTTTTATCCTCGAGGAGATCTTGGAAGTATAATGTTAATTTTGGTAATAAAGGGGTTGTTGATAATGTAGCACGTGTAGCCAGCAGAGTGCAAAGAATCATGCTTCAATTAGGAAGGTTACTTCTTATCAGATGGATGAGAAAAAGAAAAAAGGATTGTGTTACCAGTATGATGAAAAGTGGAACCAAAGTCATGTGTGTAAGAATCTAAAGGTGTGTACTTGTTGCATGTGGATACTAGTTTTGAAGATGAGATTCCACAAGATGTGGGGGAGTTAATACTAGAAACTAATGCAGTTCTTGAAAAGGGGTCTGAAAAGCTTGAGGTTTCAATTCATGCCATTTCTGGTTGTACTAACAGTAATGCTATGAAGTTGTTGGGTAAGATTAGTTCATTTTCTGTTGAGATTTTGGTGGATTCAAGAAGTACTCATAACTTCATAGATCCATTGGTGGTGGAGACAATAAGATTGAAGGTAGTGAAGGATGTGGGTCTCCAAGTAAAAGTGGCTAATGGTGTTAAGATCCTTAGTCAACATAGATGTGAAGAAATTGTCAAAATCCAAGGTACTCCTTTCCATGTACTTAATCTTGGAGGGTATGACATTGTGTTGGTTGTTCAGTGGCTCAAAACATTGGGTCACATTTATTGGGATTTCACCAATATGACCATGCAATTTGTGGTGAATGGCAAGAAGCTTTCTTTGCAAGGGCTAATTTCTGAGTCAGTTGCAGTACAGCCTGTGTTGAGTTT
Organism: Juglans microcarpa x Juglans regia; assembly: GCF_004785595.1. Taxonomy (NCBI): domain Eukaryota; kingdom Viridiplantae; phylum Streptophyta; class Magnoliopsida; order Fagales; family Juglandaceae; genus Juglans; species Juglans microcarpa x Juglans regia. The sequence continues at coordinate 17,811,306 of NC_054598.1, forward strand.
ATTGAAGTTTTCTTTTGTGAGGAAACAAGGTTATTGTTAAATGTGGAGACATGTGAGGTCAGTGATCAATTACATAATGAAGTCTAAGAGTTGCTTGGCCAGTTTAAGTTTGTCTTTGAAGAACTAGTGGGTTTACCACCACTAGAGCATTTGACCATCAGGTTATGTTGAAGGATGGAGCTTAGCCAGTTTCAGTAAGGGCTTATCGTTATCCTCACTATCAAAAGTCTGAGACTGAGAAGATAGTGTAGGACCTACTCAGTAATGGGGTTATAAGACATAGCCAAAGTCCATTTTCTTCACCTGTGTTGTTGGTGAAGAAAGCTGATGGTAGTTAGAAAATGTGCATTGACTATCGAGCCCTTAATAATGAAACCATCAAGGACAAGTTTCCTATACTTGTCATTGATGAGCTCCTAATGAGCTTTATGGTGCCAAGATTTTTTCTAAACTTGACCTAAGGTCAGGTTATCATCAGATAAGGGTGAGAGAAGGTGATATTTCTAAAACTGCATTTATAACTCATAAGGGCAAATATGAGTTCTTGGTAATATCATTTGGGCTTACCAATGCACCTGCCACATTTCAAGGCTTAATGAATCATGTTTTTAAGCCTTTCCTTAAAATGTTTGTGTTGGTATTCTTTGATGACATCCTGGTTTATAACTAAGATTTTTCTCAGTATCGTACACATTTAAGAGCAGTTTTGATTGTTTTACAGCAACATACCTTGTTTGCAAATAGATCTAAATGTAGATTTGTTGTTCCTAAAATTGATAACTTGGGCCATATCATTTATGGAGAGAGAGTAAAGGCTGATCCAGCCAAGATTTCTTCAATGCTTGACTGGCCAATTCCAAAAATAGTGAAGGCATTGAGAGGTTTTTTGGGCCTTACTGCTATTATCAAAAGTTTATTAAGCACTATGGTTCTATAGCTTCACCACTAACTGAATTGTTGAAGAAAAATGCTTTTTCCTGGTCTAAGGAAGCTAAAGTAGCTTTCATACAATTGAAAACTGTTGTGTCCCAGCCTCCTGTGCTAAGGCTACCAGATTTTTCAAAGGAGTTCACTATTGAATGTGATGCTTCTGGAGTTAGTTTGGTTGTTGTCTTGATGCAAGAAGACCAACTAATAGACTTCTTCAACAAGGCTTTAAAAGGCAAGGCCTTATTACTTTCCACGTATGAAAAGGAACTCCTGACTTTGGTACGTGTAGTGGGAAGATGGAGGTCATACCTGTTGGGTCAAGCATTCAAGATCAAATTGCCAGCAGGCATTGAAACACTTATTAGAGCAGAATGCAGCAACTAAGGCCCAGCAAAAATGGATTTCCAAACTTATGGAGTATGACTTCAGAATTGAGTATAAGAAGGGTAGAGACAACAAGGCAGCATATGCTCTTTCAAGGAAAATGATGGTTGAGTCAGCTACACTAGCTCTCATATATTTTCCTACACCTATTTGGTTGGATGAGTTTAAATAAAGTTATGCTCTCTCTGATGATCTCAGCAGTATTGTCACTGCATTGCAACAAGGGGCTCAAGCTCCTAAGGACTATTCCTTATAATAGGGTCTTTTGTTAAGGAAGGTTAAGCTGGTTATAGTACCCTCATCCCCATTCCAGCAGAAAGTTTTGCAATATATCCACCATAATCCAGAAGCAGGTCATGTTGGGTACTACAAAACTCTACAGAAGGCTAGGCTAGATTTTTATTGTCATGGTATGAGAAAAGATATCAGGAGATTAGTTAAGGAATGCCAAATTTGTCAAATGAATAAGCATGAAACAGTGCTTCCAGCAGGACTACAGCAGCCTTTGCCTATTCCTCAGACTCCTTGGGTTGACATTTCTATGGATTTTATTGAAGGTCTTTCAAGCTCTAATGATATGATTGTAATTTTGACTGTGGTAGACAGATTGACCAAGTTTGGTCACTTTTTTCCTATTGCACATCCTTACACAGCTAGCAAAGTAGCTAAGGTGTTCTTTGTTGGAGTTTTTAAGCTTTATGGATTGCCTAAATCCTTGGTCTATGATTGTGATGTGGCTTTACTAGCCAGTTTTGGAGAGAACCATTTAAGATGCAAGAAACTAATTTGGCCTTCAGCTCAGCTTATCGTCCTCAATCTAATGGCCAAGCTGAAGCCTTAAATAAGTATGTGGAGGGCGATTTCAACTAATATATTGGCACCAAACCAAAGAATTGGAGTGCTTGGTTACCAATGGAAAAGTGGTGTTACAACACTACTATGCATTCATCTATTGGTATGTCTCAATTTCAAGCACTTTATGGAATTCTTCCTCCTAAGTTGCTGACATATGTTCCAGGAACTACTGCTAATGCTGCAGTAGATCAGCAACTGAGATCACGTGATGAGGTGATTTCTCTTTTAAAAGAGTATTTGAAAAATGCTCAAAATAGAATAAAGACATATGCTGACAGGAAAAGGATTGAGAGAGTTTTTGAAGTGGGTGATTGGGTTTTCCTTAAACTACAACCCTATAGACAAAAGTCTGTGGCAATGAGGTGAAATATGAAACTGGCTTGTAGATATTATGGCCATATTTAGGTTCTTAAGAGGATTGATAAGGTGGCCTATAGATTAGACTTACCCTCCTCAGCGAGAATACATCCTGTTTTTCATGTATCTTGCTTAAAAAAGAAGCTTGGAGATCAAATTTCCCCATTGCCTAGTCTACCTCCTATGGACAGTGATGAAAATGTGCAGCATGAACCTGAACTCATACTGGAAAGAAGAATGAGGAAAGTGGCAAATAATGCTTCAACTGAAGTATTGATTAAATGGGTTGGGGCACCAATTGAAGATAGCTCTTGGGAGTTGTTATGGAAGCTCAGTGCTCTATATCCTCATTTAGTAGGAACAATTCTGTAGTATTGTCACAGGTGCCTTGTGGGCAAGGCCTTGAAGTGGTGGAGATTGTCACAGGTGCCTGGTAGAGGCCTTGAAGTGGTGGGGGTTTGCTGTGAAGGATGCTTCAATGGTATTAATGGCCAGAGATGATGAGGAAGGATTAAGAAGATTAATGAAACTGTTTGTTTTAGCAGTAGAAGAAAGTGTGCATTTTATTCTATGTGCTTTGCATTTAGAGTTTAGTTTAATGAAATGTTGCGTTTTAGTTGTGATAAGGATTGTTGCGTTTTACTTTTACTTGAATGCGTTTAGTGCAAAACATTGTGTTTTGAAGGTAGTTGTAGTCTTCTGCGTCTTTATAAGTAGAAGGAGGGAAGGGTTAGTGATGATCTTGAAAGTTCGGTTCTTGGAGGTTGAGAATTCCTCAAAAATTCTCCACAAGATTTATCAATGGAATCTTATTCAGTCACTTCGATGTGTTGATGGTTTTCTATGTTTAGTGGCGTGGGCTTCTCTTGTTCTTGCAATGCAGGAAGTTGAAGCTTACACAAGGTAGCACCCAAATTTTCCAACAAGTGTTGCGAGTAGCTGAACCAAGAAAAATAAAATAAAAAACCCTAAATACTCGAGCATCCCGAAATTTGCACAAGAAAAAAAATCCAAAATCATACCAACATGCTTGAAAATTTTAGATTTCTTCCACTAAAAACTTTTACATAGCTTATTAGAAGGAGAATAGAGAGAATGAGAAAGAAGAGGCTGAAGCATACCCAAAACCCACTTGAAAAAGGAGAAGCGACAGAGAGAATTTTTTTAGAAACTTTACCTCAGGCAGGCAATGGGATGCTTGAACCGTGTTGTAGATTTGAAGCACTTCTAATGTAAATCGTGGTCTATGAGATCAACAAGCAAAACCAGTCTGTGAGGAAGGGAAGATGGCACGAAATAAACGGAGGGGCTAAAATGAAATAAAGGTAAATTCGGCAGTGGAGAAAAAAAAAGTAAAAAGAGGGAGAGAAATGAATTAAAAACTTAAGTGCTGCTAGGGTATCACCTAGTAGTAACCGTTTGGCGTGCTGTATGCAAAATTTCACTTTTTAATATTTTTTATTTTTTTAATATTTTTAAAAAATATAAATAAAAAATATCAATACACCAATAGTCATTTCCTTAATCAGTAAGTAAAAGAAAAAAATTTTAAAAAAATTAAATACATGAGCGGTCAAAATGAAGGAGCAAAATGGAGCGACATAATAGTATTATTCTACAATATATTATCAATATATTATTATATATTATATATAGTATATATAATATATCAAAAAAAGGGGACCAAACTTGATCGGAGCCAGTAAAATCAGAAGTACCGATTTAAAGATGTAATTGGTGTGGTATTGATTCTTCAAATCTTAAAACTATTATATACTGGTTCGGTTATAAAATATGTTCAAAACGGGATCGAACCGGACCGGTAGATCTATAACAGAGGCCAATATTTGTTAGTAAATGAATCTGCAGATGAGACCACCAATATTTAAATGAATTTTCAATATAAGAAAAAGTCGTTCAATATACACTTTCGAAAATAATTGACTATAAATTTATATAATTTTAAATTATCCAACAATTTTAAAGGTTAAGAACATTTCACATTCTTTCATTCATGACATTTTGTCTTCTTTCCTTTCTATTCAACCACATCATCCATTATATGTTAAATGACTACATTTATCATAATCACAGAATCATGCTTAAACAACTTCACACAATCTAATTATAAACAAAATTACAACATCAAATGATGTTCTTTATTTTTGATTTTGTCATCCTCAATAATCATACTAATTATGGGTCGTATTAAAAGCAGTTTTCTTAAAATATGTTACCTCGATAATTGTGATTGAGGGGGAAAAAAAAAATCTGCTATCTGCTTGTTTCCAGGCAATCATGAGTCCATTACATGGCCCCAAAAAAGAAAAATGATCTGATACTAAGAACTCTCCTTTCCCATGACATAGCCAGTTAGTGGTAGCCACAGCTTAAAAAAAAAAAAAAAAAAAAAAAAAAAAAAAAAAAAAAAAAAAAAAAAAGGAGTTAATGGTCGCTAGACGGTGCAAATATAAAACCCACGTGGCATTTTTAGGACTGTTGTTCTAAAGAATCCACTTTTCAAATTTTTAGTGGCTCATAAAATTCACATCCGCAGCAAAATCAACATGTAGGATAAGATGTGTATATAATGCGGCACAAGCTTGCTCTTCCCTCCTCCAAACCTTATCTGCAATATGACCATTTCCACTTGTTCAGACTGGTCTGTAGCTTGCATTAACTCTTGCAGGAATTCCCACAGATTTAATTTGATCCCAACCTGCAAAACCCTTCCTTTTTTCTCTGTAACACGCCCAAGATTCCTAAACTTCGATGTTTACTCCTCGGGTTGCTCATCTCCAACATTAGAAGAGCCCTCTAATAGCTTGCCCGTCATCGAGTTGAACCTCGAGTTTCCCGATTCCGAACGATGCCAAAAACCCGATTGTGGTAATTTAAATGATATTTTACGTGGGTTGTTTGCAGATCCCCAAACCCAAGAGCTCGCGTACGAATACTATGAAAAAGTTAAACAAAGGCCGGAATTTAGGCCTGAGAGATCGACGTTGAAGCATGTAATCAGGTATTTGTTAAGTTCAAGTAAATGGGGTCTGATTTTACAAGTTTGCGAAGATTTTAGGAATTATCAGGTGTTTCCGGATAGCTCCACCTGTTCTAAATTGATTAGGATTTGCATTAGAGCTAGAAAATTCAAAATTGTCGAGACTTTGCTTGAAGATTGTAAAGCTAATGGTGAAGTCTGTGTCTCGGCCTTTGTTTCTGCAATGAGTGGCTATAACAAGCTTCATATGTATCGGAGCACGATTGCAGCATTCAGGCGAATGGAATCTTCTGGCGTTCTTCCGGATTTGAAATGTTATTGCCCTATCATGGAAGCTTATGCGAAAACCGGGGATTCTGAGAGAGTGGTTGAATTGTTTCGTGAACTTCAAAGTACGCAACTTGATTTCTATTCATCACCATTCTGCGGTCAGATTTATGGAATTCTCTGCAAGTCTCTAAGCGAATCAGGAAGAGCTTTTGAAGCTCTCGAATACTTCCAAGAAATGACAAAGAAAGAGATCATCTTGAAGGATTCTTCGGTTTACTCTTCTCTGATATGTTCGTTTGCGAGAATGAGAGAAGTCAAGGTGGCCGAACAACTTTTGGAGGAAGCAAAAAGCAAAAGAATGTTGAGAGATCCTGAGGCGTACTTGAAACTCGTGTTGATGTATGTGGAAGAAGGGCAAATGGAGAAGACTCTTGAAATTGTTAAGGCGATGAGAGACTGGAGACTTAGAATTCCCGACTGCATATTCTGTGCAATTGTTAATGGCTACTCCAAGAAAAGAGGGTTTCAGGCCGCAGTTAAGGTTTATGAGGAGCTTATCTCGCAGGGCTGTGAGGCAGGACAAGTTACCTATTCATCAATAATAAATGCCTACAGTCAACTTGAGCTATATTCAAAAGCAGAAATGGCATTTTCCGAGATGGAAAATAAGGGTTTAGATAAATCTGTGGTAGCTTATTCCAGCATTATTGTAATGTATGGGAGGATGGGAAGAGTTAGAGATGCAATGAGAGCGTTGGCCAAGATGAAAGAAAGAGGGTGTGAACCCAATGTATGGATTTACAACTCTCTGATGGAAATACATGGGAAGGCCAAGAATTTGAGGCAGGTTGAGAAGCTTTGGAAGGAAATGAAACGAAGAAAGGTTTGTGCAGATAAGATAAGTTACACTATAATTATCAGTGCTTATGGTAAGGCTAGGCAGTTCGAGACATGTGTGAGATATTACAAAGAGTTCAGGAGCAATGGAGGAGTCATTGACAGGGTGATGGCTGGAATCATGGTTGGAGTTTTTTCAAAGAGTAATCGAATTGGTGATTTGTTGAAGCTTTTGCAGGATATGAGATCTCAAGGAACAGAGTTCGATGGCAGGCTTTATAGTTCAGCTTTGGCTGCATTAAGGGATGCTGGTTTGCAAGTGCAAGCCCAATGGTTGCAGGATTGCTTTGCCTCCAAAATGAACCTAAATAGTTGAGACAAGAGGTTCTTGTAAATATTGATGGCTTCTCTGAATTGTGTGTATTAAAATTGTTATTCTTTACCATTGGAATCAGATTAAATATAGCTTTAAGATCCTAATTTTCTTACCTATTTGTATAGTACTAAACGAAATCATGACATGAATGCACAGAATGAGATGATTGATGTCAGTTGTCAGTATAAAATATTTTTGATAGCACATAAACTAAATGGTTACAGAGATATTATGCTTGTGATGGACCAATTTAAATTTAAAACTAGACTAAAAATATTTAACAAATTATTAAAATATGGTTTGGTCAAGAGGTTTAAAAGAGCATTGGCATCAGCTTAATCTTTTTTTTTTCTTTTTTTTGGTTAAAATTTAACTAGAATTGGCATCTTTGCAACTTTACATAATCTAGTTCCTATGTATCCCACATTAGATTATCTATAATGTGAGAACCGCGAAGGAAACCTTAGAAGAGCACACGACTTTGTGCCAACCAAAATATAGAAAAAAAAAAAATCACGAACTTCCACTTGAGATCTTTTAAGCTTGAGGGAAGTACGGATTTAACACATTCAAGGCTCTCCCTTTCAAAAAAAAAAAAAATATAGTGCAACGTGGCAACCCTAGAGTGCCATATGGCAATCACAGAACACCCTAGTGGAAAAGACTAGGGCCTGGCCATTTTCTTAAGAGATTGAAACACAACACTTATATGCTTGACATGTGACATCCACATGGACCAGTGTGGAGCTGCCACCTCATCAAGACTATGTCACTTCACCATCACCTTGCCATGTCATCATCCACTTCAGTATGAACAGTAACTGGTCATAGATCTAACTATCCACAAACTCAATCTCAAACGACCCTTAATCAAGCCCAAGAAACTTTTAGACAAATGTCACATTAAGGGATAGTTGACCATAAAGGACCAAGCAAAAAATATGGTACTATAGCTCATCCTTGGCTGGGCATCCCACTCACACAGCAACCCTATTTGTTTAATCTTTCATGCCTCAAAACTCCCTTAATCCACCATATACATGTACATGAGGATGAAGGACAATATTAAGACCAATCACAAACCATGTAAGGAAACCCTAGAGGCTTCTTAAATTCTCTCTTGCTTGTGGGCCACGTCATTTCCTTCTTCACGTTTTGTCACGCCCCCAAATTCTGCTTGGGATTTGACAAAATTTGAAGCGTTGAGACATCCAACACAAGATTACCTACTCTCGTTCATGATAGATAAATATGCAATGCACTTAGCATGCCACTAACAATATGCAATATTCCCAGCGGATAATTTTTTTCTTTGAGCAATATTATGTACCAGAAGTAATATATTCCAAAACATAAACATGCTTCATAAAATTCACGTTGCTGGTATTCAAAAGGTTACAGTATTTGTTCAACAAGTCTGTAACATAAAGGGTATTAGAGATAAAGCTACATAACTACAGTTTGGAAATAAAAACTATAATTCACTGAGCCATTCACGTAGCTTAACTATGATATCCAAATTGACATCCTAAAAATGGGGGATAGGCTTCATCGACTCTTTGTATGTGCTTCACATTCTATTTGACATTTTCCAATCTCTCATGCATGGGTTCTCCAGATCCTAACATATCGTCTATTATTCCAAAAGGAATGATAGTTAGGACTATCAAGTCAGATTTGATTACAAATTTCAACAAATTAACAAATAACTTAAACCGATAGTTTAAAGATGCATGCATAACAGTAGAAGCATGAATACAAAATGTGAGCATGAGTAAGCTTGATGTGACATGGTTGCCAGCATGACAAATGCTAATATGACTTGAGCTGACATGAAATGAAATGAACTAACGTGGAATGAACATGACATAAAGCTAAGCATGAACTGAATATTAAAATAATGTGAACATGAATGTGAGATACATGAATTGGAAATGATAGCTTCTATAACTGAAATTATGCATTCTGATTAAGAAAATGAGAGTACTAAGGTAGCTCCTACACTTTTACTATGAGTATCATTTTTGTATTACGGCAAATAATACTCATTCATTGTAGTACTAGGCAACACATATGCATTGAATGCAATACCAGGCAGGTTGTATACACTGTAGTATAAATTAATTGATAACAAGAACTTGAATTGAACGTGAATTAATATGGCATAAAACTGAATATGAAACTGAAAGTTGAAATTGATTTGACTGACGTGAAAATATTGTTTTCGAAACACACTCTGTACTCGAGAGATGAAGTGATTTGAAGCGAAAGGACAGATGACTTGATAAAAAGTAACGTGACATGTATGTGAAATGAATAATATGACACAACATGAAACAGACAAACATTTTGTGACATGCCATAACATGTAACAAATAAACATTTTGTGACATGGCATAACATGAAACATACAAACATTTTGTAACATAGCATAACATATAACAGACAAACATGGCATAACGTACAATAGTTAAACATTGCATGACAGAATATATTGTGTAATAAATAAATATTGCATGACAGAATATAATATGTAAAAGACATACATGTAGTGATATGGCATAGCATGGCATATATGATAACATTAGTACATAACCAATAGTTCTCTTATACATACACAGTAATTTGATAGTAAGTTAAAAATTAATTTATAGTGATTGTCGCGTTTACGGGAAAAAGCATGAAACACAAAAAAATGTGAGTATGGATTCTAAATGTTAGAAACTTCATTACTTATAACTTAGAAACGTGAAAAATGCCATTTTAGAATAAAATTACCATTTTATCCTCTACATGTGGAAAAATAATTATTTTACCTCTAATTTAGGATTTCACATTCTAACTCCAAAAATACCAAAATTTTCATTCTTCATGTAAATTTGTTCCTAAACTAGAATATCTAATTAGAAAATTTTAAATAAATCATAACCATGAGAAACATACTATGGCCAAAACACCCTTAGGCCATTTCTATTTTATTTTTGTTGCAATTTTATCCAACTTCAACACTCATGCTTAAACTAAAATATTGCAACATAAATCATCACATCCTATACTTAAAAGTATTCTTAATAAAACTAACAAAAATTTAATTCACATAAACACAAAACTTTTTAGTAAAATGATCTAAACTTTTTAACTAATACACAAAATCTTGAATCTCAAGGTTTTGACTCTTTTTAAAATATCTCCAAGAACTTCAAAACTTTCTTCTAACATGTCCATAACACACTCTTAAGAATTAACATGCTTTGAATCATTAAGTAAAAATCATCAAAAGTCACAGAAATCTAACTTGAAGCACTCAATTCAACACTTCATCAAAACAAAATTTTCTCAACTTTGGTTTTGATCAAACTACTTGATCTGAGACATACCATGATAATAAAAGAAAAACACAAAATAACAACATCATATGATTTCAAAATAGAGCAGTGCTACTCTGCCGCCTGAGTAGCACCGCTCCATTTGACCGCTAGGCCATTTTGGCCTTTTCTTTTTTCTTCCTCATTTTTTTATATTTATTTAATATTTAAATATTTTAAAAAATAGAAAAAAAATACACCAATACATTAAAAATATTTCTTAATTATTAAGTAAAAAAAACTTAAATGCACAGGCGGTCAAAGTGAGTGGGCAAAATGAGAGGGCAAACTAGCATTTTCCTTCAAAATATGTACTAAAGTATATCTAAGCATTAAACTTAAAATCACAAGGCCAAAATTAAAGCAAAACATGGATCTATCCAAAAACCTCACATTTTTTACTTAACCGAGTATCCTCATGCATAAAAATCATATATTTGCAAACCACTGAAGATCAAAGGCTTAGGATCATCAAATAAAAATATCAAAGTCATTAGAGTAAGATTAAACCACTGAAGATCCAAGCTTTCATAAAACAAAAACTGTTTACTCCTTCCAGTTTCTAACTTTCTAGATCTAAGAAAATATTTCATCAAAAGCTTATAACATGCAATGAATCCTTAACAAACATTCATATAAACATGTTAAAAATGCTCCATAATAATTTCAGACTAAGATTTGTTCATTAGCTTGGTCAAAAACTTTAAAATACAACATACTATTCAATTTATCGCCTAAAACAACCTTTCTATGGTTAAAACAACTTTTGACCGATAAAAAAAGATATCTTCAGATACTAGACTTAAAGAGGAATAACTTTAATGAAAGAATCATTGTGAGAAAATACATAAGGGCTTCAAGAGTTGAAAGAAAGAAGACTCATAAAACTTCCTGAGAGAGCTTTTAAGATTCTATTTGAGAAACGTGTAGGAAAATGGATGAAATGAGAGGGGGATGGTCTGTACACCTCTTACACAAACTAAAGGGTGAAGTGAGGGCTTGAGTGAAACTTTAGTGATGGTGGTTTTTTCCAAAACAAGGGGCAAAAATAGTGGGCAACAGTAAGTGGTTTTGAGCCAAGGAAGCTTCCAAGGGAAGGGTGGTGGTGAGGTGGGCTTTGGCCTTCACATCATGCATGACTTTGGGGCTGCCTTGGGCAGTGGGTGGTCAGCCAAGTGTGGGAGGAAACTTCCATAACAAGCTTTGCCAAGGTGGTCCAAATTCGTGGGTGTTAATGGGCCTTAAACAAGTGGGCTTCAATTAGGGGTCTAAAGATGGTTTGGTTCGGATTTTATATCTTACCAAACCCAAATCTAATTTTTCCTGCCCCAATCAAATATCCAAGGTCTAAAGGGTTGAATAATGATGTCATAACATGAATTTGAGGGATTAATAGCATCTGGAAGTGATTTAATCAAATGATTAAACACAATGTTAGAAATCGGACCCATTTAGGGTTTGGAATCAAGTTTGGGGTTTTGAAAAAACAGTTTAGGGTTTCGGTTTCAACCAAGATTTTGGGATTTCAATAGGATTCCAAACATTAAGGATTTCACTAGGGTTGAAACCCTCTTTGGTTTGGTACAATTTGGATGGTTGGATGTAATAAGGTTTTGCTTAGGTGACATGATCTTACACCTTGATTTCTTTCACATTTCCATCTCATGGTTCTTTTTAATGCCAAGTGTCCAATACTATTCACCAAGTATGACTAAGATCTTACCAAGTATCCAAATGAAAATTCTCTAACCTTATTTGGACATTCTACACTAGGAGTGTTCATCCGGATTCCAACCCGGAAACTCGGGTATATCCAGACCGGGACCCGGGTTTCAAACTCGGGCTAGAACCCGGACTGGGTTGGTCCAGGTTAGACCCCGGCCGGAACCAGGATGGATCCGAGTTTTTGAAACACGAAAATCTGGGTTCCGGATTGTACCTAGATTTTTTATTTCCCAGTAAAACGCCTTTATTTTATTAATTTTTTTTTTCTAAGTCAAGTTCATGAAAGCCTTTATTTTATTTCTAAAAGCCTTTATTTTATTTGTGTTCTAAAAATACTAAATACATGTAAAACAAAAAAAAAAAATCCAATATTTATCTATGCATGCATCACAATGCAATCCATTACATATTACACTATTGGTATTTATAAATTACATTACCAAACACAAAATTACAAGAAATGAGTTGCAAAATCAGCAGCACAGTCTTCCCATCAGTGATTTAATCTCGCACCAAAAAAGCTCCCAAAAGAAGCCTTTGCTGACATTTCATCAAGAACTTTTCCAAGCTTGCCTAACACAAATTGCTTTAGTTGGATTATCTTCTATCTATTTCTCTGCAAGATAGATACATATAAAAGAAAATTGTCACAATACTAAGCATAGATTCTAGTAGAAAATTGTACTGAGATACAGTATCTTTGAAGGTCTATTTAGTGATGGACTAAAAAAAAAGATGTTGATCACTGAGTTCCATTTTTAAATCAATAATGAGAAGTTGTAACCCTTGTAAAGACTTTCCAGACAGGAAAAGTCTACATTTTCTTCTCTCAGTACTGCTGCATAACAAGTCAAACTTTTCAAAAATACAGGTAGAAGACATTCTGTTTGGCTCTCAAGAAAACAATCTAAGGATCTTTGGCTGAAGAAACTTAAGAACTGGGAAAATCAGTAGTGAAAAACGACCCATGTTAAAGAAAAGAGAGGAGATCTAAGAAAACATTAATCCATCACTTTCACCCCAAAGTCTAAAACCCATCACAACCAAATAATCATGTTTATAATATATATGGAGTAGCTACTTCTTATCTATTAAATTCAACTTCAAAATTTTCACTGACAACAACAAATCTTCTAAAAACAAAGCTAAAGAGAAAGCATTGAATCTCACAAGACCTTTGTCGAAATCAACAAAACAAACTCAAAATCAACAAACAGAGAACAAAACATACAGAGAGAAGAAAACATATCCACGGATGAAGATGACGGCACGAGGATCTAACTCATAAACATACTCCTCAAACATTCAAACATTCTCATCAAAATAAACTCAAAATCAACAAAGAGAGAACAAAACAAACATAGAGAATAAAACATACCCAAGGATGAAGATGACGGCATGAGGATGAAGACGACGCTTTGATCGACAGAGGAGGCTACGACGTGAGAGCAAGAGAGAGAAAGCGGGTTTCGGCGTGTGAGAGAGAGGGGGGAGAGAGAGAGAGAGAGAGAGAGTTAGAAGAACCACAACGTAAACCCTCAAAAACTTAAAAAAAAAACCACATGTTTAACAAAAAAGAGAAGATCTAGAAAAATAACTGCATATACTTTATACCCACATAAGATTTGTCCAAAGACATTGCTCATAGATCGAGAGACAGAGAGAGAGAGAGAGAGTTATCGAAGTGAGAGAGAGAAGAGAGACTTACCGAAGTGAGAGAGAGAAGAGATACTTACCGAAGTGAGTGAGAGAGAGAGAAGAGAGACTTACCAATCGAAAGTCCGGCCAGCAGCGACGGCGAGAGAGAGAGAGACGATGGCAAAACTTGAAGGAGAAGGCTAGGGTTTCATGGCTCGAGGGAGAGGGAGAGGAGAGCAGTGAGATAAGAAAGCCAACGGGTGGGTGGGGGCTTTAGAGTCAGGCTTCGTGTTTTTTCTTTTTTTTTTTTTTTATTAAAACCGGGTACCGGGGTTAAAATCCGGTACCCAGATGTAATACCGTAACCGGCTCGGGTTGGGCCGATTAGGAGTGATGCGGGTTCCAGCCCATATTGTATTCAGGCCGGAACCCGTAACTGGAACCCGAACCAGGCCGGATAAAAATCTCGCCCGGATGAATAGTCTTATTCTATAATGTGATTTTGAAAACACTACACTTGGTGCTACTATTGAGGTTCCTATTCACTCTAGGAAAAGTAAAAATAAACTTTACACTATAAAATCTTAAATATACATACTAACCTCATGCTGCAATTCTTTTATTAAAATTCAATTCCGAAGTGCCTCGAAATAATTAAAATGTGTTTTCGAACAAACGTTTCGTCCGAAAACTAAAAATGAGTTTATTGCTTCATAAAATCTTAAATATTCATCTGAGTCTAATGGTGTAGATTGTCCCTCATTCTGATACTTCTAACTATCTCAAATAAATAAAATCGTATTTTTGGCCTCATAGTAAGTGATAACACTATCTATGCTGACAGACCAAAACCTACACGATTGGTCGATTTGTGAAAACTTTTAGATTTTCGTGAGATTCATGAAACCTAAAGAAATCCATTTCTAGAATTTCTGGCTAGCTGTGACACATTTTCTGCTCAAGCTCTCTCCGTTGCTCCCTTACTCAAAAGTTCATTTTCATTAAAGACTTTCTCTCAATTTCTAGAGCTAAACTACACAAACACACTTAGAATTACATCATCACACCAAGAACCTCTCAGCTTTGATCGGTTCTTGGATCATATGTGATGTGTTGCATATGGGTATGAAAATGAATGTGTTTCATGTAGAAGAGTCTCGATTGAGTCCTATAAGGTCTTGGGCATGGTCCCTATGGATGAATAAGGTTTAACTTAGTAGTTACTAGGTTTAGAAGTAAAAGGATAGACCATTGAGATTTTCGGATTTGGGTCCTTATGGGACTCCAAGGAATGACTCATGTTTAATTTGAAGCCGTAAGGGTCCTTAGTATTTTTGTGTAAGATGGCTAAGGAAGCAAAGAATTTAAGGTAAAAATGGAAAGGGCAGAAGTTAAGTGGTGCTAAGTTAAATACTGAAGGGTAGTGTAATTTTGGCCTTCAACAAGAGCTTGATTACAAAGTCAAAAATCCTAGTTAACCTCAATTTGTCATGTACACTTTCTTCAGTAATTGAGAAGCAATGCTATGGGCTAACTAAACCATACTATTTCACAGACAACAATCCAAACAAATCTTCAGTAACACCAGCATCTTCGTGTAAGTTATTCTACGACCATTCTTATGAATGTCTGGTTTACGATTGTAAGTTACGCAAAATGCTCAACATTTATATGTATTCTTGCCTTATTTAGATTAAAAAAAGATCATCTTTAATTAAAGCTATCGATTAGTTAAATTTACACAACATTTATATGTATTCTTGCCTTATTTGAGATGTTCTAGGTTTCTTAGATAAACCCTAGCTGAGCTTCTTAACATTTCAACAATCTGTTTAAATAAAATGGTTTAGATAGTTTCATATATGAAATTGGTTGAAATATAAAAACACGAAGAATTTTGTAAAACTAATTATCGATGTTTTTATTATATCCTAGCCATTTGTTTTTAAAATAATATTTAGAATTTCAATAACATTATATTGAAATTATCAAGAAATAATAAATAATAAATAATATAAAATACATCTAATTGAATCCAATCATATTTCAACGTATTATTTGAAAATTCCTAGAAATTATTTAAGTGCGAGCCATATTAATTTCATGGAGACATTCAAGTGACTCAAAGTGGGAACTGGGAACGACATAGATCAAATGATTTTCATGAATTGATGTCAGAGAAAATGGAAAAAATAACATGCACAAATTGGAAATATAATTAAGGATTTTTTTGCTTCTTTAGTTTTCAATTTTATTATTCACTTCTTCATTGGTTTTATAGGTTTATATATTTAGTTTTCTAGAATTAGATCTTCAATAACCAATCTGATGAAATGGTGATCATGTAGCATGCCACGTTGCTAAAATAGAATAATAAAAATAGTTTAGAAACTTAACAAAATATTTAGAAAAATGAAAAAAATACTTTAAAGTATTCTATTTAAAAATGTAAAAATATTTTTTTTAAGGAAACTTCAATTCATTGAACTCAAACAATACATCACTTGTCAATAGAGATGATAGGAAGAACCTCAATAGGTCCCTCCTCCATTTATATATGCTCAAAATCTAAAGACAATGCCAGTTTTGCAGCTGCATGAGCAGCTTGATTTCATTCTCTACCAATGAATGAGAGCAGCCAACTTAGACATGAATGATTGATTCCTCCTCTTTGTTGCAGATTGGACAAATTGAATTCTCCACAGTCTATTTCTTAAACATATTACCTTTGGTAGGTAAGATGTCATGGAGAGCTTTCCACACTAGTTGTTTGACCTTACTTGTGCCTACTAAGTTCCATAGTTTCCTCCATTGTTCCTCATCCTGGACACCGCATGAGGACTTCCCACCCATTTGTTTTTTATTCACCAAATCAACATAATAAACACTTTTCACAGAGAAAACCCCCTTCTCTGATAAACTCCATATAATTTTATCTTCAGATCCCCTTGCATTAATAGGTATGCTGCAAATACTGTGAGTCTTTTCTGAACTAAAAACTGCATCAATCACCTCTTTTTTCCAAGTTTTGTTCTCCTCATCAATTAAAACATCCATTGTGGCATTAGACTCAAGCTTGTTAATGGGAGTTTGGATCTCATAAATAGAGGTATTAGGCACCCATTTGTCCCTCCAAACTCTAAGGCTCAGTTTGGATACACAATCATCTCATCTCATCTCAATTATTACAACTTTCTCAAATTCCCATACAAATATAATAAACAATTCAACTTTTTCAAATCTCAAAATAAAAATAATACTAAAAAATATATTCTAACAATATTTTATTCAACTACTATTCAAAACATCTAAAAAACAATTAAGATTATGAAATACACTCATAGTATAGGTTGAAATAGCTTGCAATACACTCTTGATGAGTATTTCTTTCCCTGCCGAGGATAACAGATTTGTCTTTCAGCTGTTTATTCTTTTCCAAATCTTATATTTGATCCCTCTGAATGTATTGTACCTAGACCTTCCTACCACAGTAGGTAAGCCCAAATACTTATTGTAGTTGTCACAAGTAACCCCTTCAGCATGTTGAGAGAAATAAACATTAAGCTAAAGAGAATAGAGGTCTACTGTTTATTAAGGGTCTGTCCCGAGGCATCTTCATATTGCTTTAGAATATGAAGGATATTAAACCATTCATCTTGTTTTGATCTGCAAAATAGAACACAATCATCAGCAAATAAAATGTGGTTGATCCTTATGCCATCCCTTGAGACTGCAACTCCTTTTGTAAGTCCCCTTAACTCAACTTGTTGTAGCAAGACACTAAGCCCCTCATCACATACCAAAAATAGAAAAAGGAATAAAAGATCCCTTTGTCTCAACCCTCTTGAAGGCAAGATAACATCACCTGGGACCCCATTCACTACCACTAAATAATTGACATATTTAACACATTCATCAACAACTTTATCTACCTCCCACCAAAACTCAGCTTCTCTAACATAGCCTCCAAAAAATCTCATTCCACCATGTCATAATTCTTAGACATATCTAATTTGACAGCCATACTACCTTCTCTTCCCTTCTGCCTTGAGTCCATAGTATGGAGAAGTTATAGGCTACCATGATATTGTCTGTAATCAACCTACCAGGAATGAAAGCACATTGGTTCGAAGAAATTATGGTAGCCATGCAACCCTCTTCCTTGCTCTAACTAGCCTCATACTTGAAATGAAATAGACTCTTTACATCATAGCCCCTCCCATGCACACACTCAAGAAGGATAAGCCTGTGATTTGAGCATAGAGCAGTCAAGTTTCTACTCTAATTTCAGAAAGAGGTGTAAAAATAAAAATTTTGAACGCAAGAAACAAGACAAATAAAACATGAAGCACAAAAGTAGAAAAACAAAAGGAATATAATTCTAATAATCCATAAGAGTTATAACTTGGGGAGTCGAGAATCGAGACCATCCCTTTGGTATGTGGTGGGAGAAGAGATCTCATACTTCCATTTTTATTCTATAGTATATTTATATATAATTTAAGGTTTTTATTTTAATTTTTTGGTATTTTTTTGGTATTATTTATTTTTAGTTCTTTTATTTGCAAGTTCTGTGTGTAGAACTTGCCATCTACATCCACATCCACATCTACATCCACATTCATGTCACTCGGCTTGATTTTGAACAAATTTCACAACCGAACCAGTATACGCTGGTTTTGAAAATTTAAGAACCGATATGAACCAATTCATCATTGAAATCGAAACTTTTGATTTTTTCAATTTCGGTCCAGTTCAGTTCGACTTTTCTGATTTACCGTTTACACATGTGACACTACATTAATTTAGTATTATAATTTTTTCAGCATTAAATTAAATTTTTAAATTTAGTATTTATTATTAATATTTACTAATTCATTAATGTCTAATTATACTAGTATAGTATAAGTAGTGTATAACTTATTAGTGAGATTAACTTATTAGTTATAAGATTAATAGACATAAATAATAAAATTAAAATTTCATGTTAAACTAATTAATAATTAGCATATAATATATATAATATAATATAAATATATATATGTACTGGTCTGGTTTAATTCAAACCGATTTTCAAAATATAAAAACTGGTATCGAACCCACAGGTTCGGTCGATTTTTCAATTTTTTTTAACACTCATATTTGTAAGATTCAAATTTAAAATCTATCTTCCGAATTAAATCATTTCATATAAACATTTTACCAGATATATTATCCACAACAGTTTATAAATAAGTTTTTTTTTTAATTTTTTTTAATTTTTTTTCCATACCTCTATCCATTCTCATTTTATTTTTAAACCTAACCTGGCAATTAAACCTAAATCCTAATAGGCAGAGTGTCTCAGCCCACTACAATTGAAAAGGTGAGGAGCAAGCAAGCTCATTTTGTCATTTTCTATACGTTAATCCTACACCTAGTGGCAAGATAGGATTTGTAAGTAGAAATGGTTCTGCTCGGATTTGAACAAATTTCAGAATATATACTGGTTTTGAAATAAAAGAAATGATACGAACCCATTAATTATCCAAATCATAACTTTTGATTTTTTTGATTTTAGTCCAGTTCAGTTCAATTTTTCTAATTTATTATTTATACGTGTGACACTACATTAGTTTATTATTATAATTTTTTCAACATTAAATTTAATTTTTAAAATTTTGTATTTATTATTAATAATTACTAATTCATTAATGTCTAATTATATTAGTATAGTATAAGTAGTGTCTAACTTATTAATGAGATAAACTTATTAGTTATACGATTAATAGACATAAATAATAAAATTATAAAAAATTAAATTTAACATATAATATACATAATAATATAAAAATTATATATACAATAAAAAATTAATATATATATATATATATAATGGTCCAGTTTGATTCAAACTAATTTTCAAAATATACAAATCGGTACCAAAACCACCGGTTCGGTCGATTTTTCAATTTTTTTTAATACCTATATTTGTAAGACTCAAAATTTAAAATATATCTTTTAAATTAAATTATGCCAAGTATTTTGCCAGATATATTATCTACGACATCTTATAAATAAAATTTTCATTTTATTTTGTTTATTTTCCATATCATTAGGCATTAACCATGCTCATTTTATTTTTAAACCTAACGTTGCTATTAAACCTAAATGGGTAAGGGTGTCTCAGCCCACTACAATTGAAACGGTGAGGAGCAAGCAAGCTCATTTTGATACGTTAATCCTGCACCGAGTCCTATTGAGAGTCTGCTGCAAAACCCTAAAACCTCGAACGTCCTCTGCGCATGAATCCTAAATCGACCAGTACCCTTCCGATTCTCCTGCAAAAGGAGAGCTATGAGCACCTATTGTTCATCCGAATCCCAAGATAATGAATATAATTGAGGGTGTTATTAGTGTTCACTTCATTTTCTTAGCAACAATGCGACTTTACCTGCGCGGTCTCTTCCACGTTGGTCGTAGAGCCTCTTGCCGTGTAAGCCCTCTCTCTCCGAACACCCTGAACTCCATTAACCCATTTTTCAATACTATCACTGTTTCTTCATCGCATGGTTCTTTCCTTGATTGCCCTTTGATTTGGTTCACCAGCTTCCTCTGCATAATCAGATACCCTTTTGTCAGCAAATCTAGCCCCAACAGTATTTGCGATGATATTAGTAAAGAATCAATTTGTAATATTATTCAAATTATTCAGCAAGAGCCGTGGGATGACAATAGGATTATCGGTTTATTTGACTCGGCGCTGGCGCCCATATGGATGTCTAGGGTTTTGGTGGAATTGAAAGGGGATCCAAAGTTAGCTTTGCGGTTCTTCAAATGGACAGGAAGCCGAATCGGGTTTTGCCACACAACGGAGTCCTATTGTATTTTGATTCATATGTTGTTTTACGCGAGAATGTACTTCGACACTCATAGGATTATTAGAGAGTTAGTTTTGTTGAAGTGGGTTTTGCCAGGTTGCCATGTGTTTGACGTATTGTGGTCGACAAGGGGTGTTTGTGTTCCAGGGTTTGGTGTGTTTGATGCTTTATTTAGTGTTCTGACTGGGCTAGGAATGCTGGAGGAAGCGAGCGAGTGTTTTTTGAGGATGGAGAAGTACAGGGTTTTGCCAAAAGCTCGGTCTTGTAATGAACTTTTGCATAGGCTTTCAAAGTCAGGGAAGAGAGAATTGTCGAGGAAGTTTTTTGAAGATATGGTTGAGGCTGGAATTAGCCCTTCGGTTTTCACTTATAATATAATGATAGACTATATGTGCAAAGGAGGAGATTTGGGAGCCGCTAGAAGCTTGTTCGAAAAAATGAAACAAACTGGCCTTATGCCCGATGTTGTCACATATAATTCTCTTATTGATGGACATGGAAAGTTTGGGTTCTTGGATGAATCAGCTAGTATATTTGAAGAAATGAAGGATGCAGGTTGTGAACCTGATGTAATAACGTATAATGCTTTAATTAATTCTTTCTGTAAATTTGAAAGAATGCCTCAAGCTTTTGAGTTTCTTCATGAGATGAAGATCAATGGGGTGGTACTGAATGTTGTAACTTATAGCACATTAATCGATGCATTTTGTAAGGAAGGGATGATGCAAGAGGCAATTAAATTTTTTGTTTACATGAGACGTGTTGGTCTTCTGCCGAATGAATTTACTTACACTTCTCTGATTGATGCAAGTTGTAAATTAGGCAATCTAAATGATGCTTTGAAACTGGCTAATGAGATGCTGCAGGCAGGAGTTAACTTGAATATTGTCACCTACACAGCTCTAGTGGATGGTCTTTGTGAAGGTGGGAGGATAAAGGAAGCAGAAGAAGTTTTTCAGGCAATGCTGAAAGCTGGAGTAATTCCTAACCAGAAAACTTATACTGCCCTTGTCCATGGGTATATTAAGGCTAGTAAAATTGAGAGTGCTATGGATATGTTGACAGAAATGAAGGAGAAGAGCATCATACCCGATATAGTGCTGTATGGGACCATCATTTGGTGCCTGTGCAGCCAAAATAAGCTTGAAGAATCTAAGCTTTTAATCAGGGAAATGAGTGCTTGTGGTGTAAGTGCAAATCAGTTTATATACACAACCCTTATGGATGCTTATTTCAAGGCAGGAAAAACTGCAGAGGCTCTCAATCTGCTACAGGAGTTACTGGACTTGAATATTGAGGTCAGTGTTGTTACTTATTGTGCACTAATTGATGGTTTGTGCAAAATGGGATTGGTTGAAGAGGCAATCAAGCATTTTAATAGCATGAACGACATTGGTATGAAACCTAATGTTGCAGTTTATACAGCATTAATTGATGGTCTTTGTAAAAATAATAGTATTGAAGCAGCCAAGAAGCTGTTTGATGAAATGCTGGACAAGGGTGTGATTCCTGATAGAAGTTCTTACACTGCTTTAATTGATGGGAACTTAAAGCATGGGAATCTTCAGGAAGCTTTGAATTTGCGAGATATAATGATTGATTTGGGTATGGAGTTTGATCTGCCGGCATATACTTCTTTGATTTGGGGTTTTTCTCGGTGTGGCGAGGTGCAACGAGCAAAGGAGCTGTTTGATGAGATGATTCAGAGGGGTATCCATCCCGATGAGATTCTGTGTATATGTCTATTGAGGAAGTATTATGAGCTGGGAAAAGTGGATGAAGCCATTGAATTGCAAAATGTGATGGTCAAAAAGTGTCTAATTACTTGCAGTGATGATCTCGCAGTTCCTACTTTACAAACTTGAGAGAGAAATATATTTCCAGCCTTAGTTCGACGGAGCTGTGTTCAGTGTTTGGATCAGAAACACAACACAGTTTACCTTTCCTAAGTGGGAATATGAGAACCCACGGTATCCACGGTATACATAATTCCTCACTTGTTTCTGACTGGATGGAATGATGTTGCGAAGTGATGTTTGATGGTTCATGATTAGATAAATAGGATGGTGCTGATACTTATTGGCATTCTGTTCAAAGTTCTATGTGGTCTTATCATGCAAATTTTGCTACCATATGGGTTTTAGTTTAAAGTTCGCAGGCGATCTTCAGCAGAGAAATCAGATGATGTTATTCTAGTTCAATTACATTAAATTCTTGCTCAAGGTGAGTGATTGTATTTTTCTAAATCATTACAGAGGGAAAAAAAGGAGAAGTAAGCATGCGGCTAACATATATTGTAACCTTTTAATTTTGTAATTACAAATTAAACCAAAATTGGTTGTAACACCTTCGTGCATTTTCTCTTTCAACTCTTCAATCAAATTATTTCCTGGTGTTACTGTCACTATTAGTTGTGGCTGTTGGGTGGCTACTGAAGTGTGTGATTGGAAGCTTTTAGTTATCTGAAATGGGTGTGGCGAGGTTTCTACTTGATTTTATCATGAGATGTAGTTAATGGATTCAGATAACTGAAAATTTAATTTAATTTGTAGTTTCCTGGAGTATATATGATGTCAGAAAATGCTCTTGGTAAATAGTTTCGGCTTTTATTTTATAGTATTTTTTTTTTCCAGGCAAAGTCCCATGTCAATGTCATAATGCTAACATTGGCATCCTGCAGGACATTCGTGCCAACTTTGAACACCTACAGTTATCTTTGTTGTGCGGTATCATAGCCTTGAGGTGGTTGCCCAATTGCATGACAAGCATCAACAGAAAGAGTAAGTGTTGCAGTTAATCTTATTGCCTTTTAAAGAATTTAGTTGGTCAAATAAGTGCCACTTATGCAACAATGAGCCCTAACACGACTATCAATAATCTCTTATATGGTCTAAACAATACCACTGTGCACTAAATCATGGTTCCTTTTTTTCCTTTTCGGCACAGTGACTAAGATGCGGAATTGAGTGGATGAAGATTATATGCATAAGCCCCAAGCTCAACCCCAAAGGAATTTCTTTTATGCTTGTGTAATGCTCTGGAATTTCAAGTGGCACAACAACATAGATTTATATATTTTTGGGAAAGCATGCCATACACACCCATGTGGTTTGGTCTTTTGAGACCCCATTTTCAAAAAGTGAGCATTTAAGACCTTAGTTTTGGAACTGTTGAAATTTAAAAGCCTTTTTGTAGTTTTTTAACAAAAGAAAAGGGGGGGGGGGGGGGGGGGGGCAGGTGAGATCCCCACGATGGGCGGTAGGCCAATGGCCCCTTGCGGTTTACGGGTGGGGAGAGATAATCCTGCTGGGTGGGTTGATGGGTGGTGGGAGATCCTTCTGTGCCAGCTGCCCACCATGAACGGTTGAGTATCCATTTCTTTTTGGAAGGTATAAACTTAATTTCCATTCTTTTTTGTTGAAGTACTACTAGAATCCTTTGAAAGCAAAAATTCTGTCTCAGATGTTCGCTTTTGGAACTACAGTCTCAAAAATGCCAGACCACCACAATGGGCGTGTGGAATATCTTCCCTATGCTTTTTGAACATGTGCCAGTCGTTTACTTGTGACCTTGTGTTAAATAAGTTTTGGTATTCTTTGTACTTGTCTACAAAAGCTATCATTGATGGCAAATCTCAAATGCACTTTGTTTTTGGTGCTAATCAAAACAACCATGATATGCTGCTTTAAAGACCAAGTGTTTCGCGGTGGGTATGTGAGACTGCTATTTATTTATTGAGCTTTGTTTTGCACGCCTTATAGCATCACTTTTTTATTATATTCCAGCTATATGGATATGGTTGGTGGGTGAATGAGGAGTGATAGCATGCCAAATTCTACTGGTAAAAATTGGAGTTCTGCGTCTTGGTAAGATAGCAGCTGTTAGGATTAAATTCCTCTTGGATGAATGCTGTTAGCTGGTTAGTTATATGATTAAATTCCTCTTCATTTTATTGAATGAGTGGTGTAGGGTGAAAAGAGTCAAAGTCGAACCAGTTATCTCCACTTCAAGAGTAGTGTTCCCTGCCTCCTGCGCTAGTGTGGCTTTTGAAGGAGAATATGGAATGAGTCACTGCTGTCATCACGATGCAAGTTGGTGTTGGAAAGTTTTTTGCTTGAATGGACTGTTAAATAAGGAAGGGGAAAGCTCGATTGTAATTATTCGAGTGTTAGCAAGGGCTGCTAGCATTCCCATTGGAATTTCTGTGAGAAGACTTGGTTTGACAGAAATGCAAGTGACTACTCAGGCCACTTTCACAATAAGGAGATGATATTCTCAGAAGCTGTGAGAAGCTTACCTGCTGTTGAAATTCCAATAGGAAGTCTTTGAACTTTGGATTCTTGGTCTTGTTCTCAGTCTTTAACTATTAGATGGTTCTATGTTTTATAATCGAGGTAAAGATTGCAGCAGTCGCTGCTTGTTTATGTGTGGGGTAGATGCACTTGACATATCTTAAAGCACCATTTCTTTTGACTCGGTATGGTTTGTACATTGCCTTCCTTAATGAGAAGGAATTGACTGCGTCTGTTGAATGGATGGAATTATTTGGCAAGTTCGTAGATTTCAACGAGTGGTCAGATGATTATTAATTGGGGAAATTTCTGCAACCAGTTCTGAATGTATATAAAAAAAAGGTTGGTCTTTCTTTGATCTAGTTGATGCGGGAAGCTCAGTCATGGTGATCCTTGTTCATTGGTACTATTCAACTGTTTATTTTTTAATCATTTTTGTTGAATCCACCTTTGAATTTGTGATAACATGGAGAAGTATGGAGTACGCTCCACTGTGTACTCCATTCATACACACTACAACCCATCACTACTATGGCATACCTCCCATATGATGCGTCACTCCACCATATGGAACTTCCTTCACACACGCTATGCCTCACAGAGTACACTCCACGTGTATTCTTTCCATTCCACCTTATGCCAGAAGAGTACACTTTAAAGTGTACTCTCTTCCCAATCCATACGATGCCACATCATCACTACAACACATACTTCACAACTACACTTCACAGCACAATTCACAACACTACACATCATACAACACAGATACGCCCAACACTTCACTACTTGACACATCACAATTACTAACAACACAGTCTACAACCTAACCAATCAACTAACATAAATAACAAGGGATAGAGGGTTATACCATCGTTGAGATTGACTCGTGCATTGTTTGCTGACCGTCACGGTTGATGACGTCGGAAGGGTCGTACGTGGCGGCTAACCCACGTACAGTGGTTGTTTGGGTCCTTAAAGATGGCTATGGGTGTGGATCTATGCATAGGAGGGTTGGGTCGTGGGAATAGCTAGGTGTGGTCTTGGAAGGGCTCATGGTGGCCTTGTGGTGGCGGTGAGGGGAGGAACACGGCGGATCTGTCCCTGTACAGTGCACCTGGGAGGTGAGGGTTCGTGTGAAGCTAGGGGCGACTAGAGACTACGGCTGGCCATGGAAGGGCTTGGGAGGTGCTGTGGAGGGGCATGGTGGCGACGGAGTGGCGGCACGATGGCTAGAGGCGGCAGATCTAGCTGTGAGGTGGAGGAACACCAGTGAGAGAGTGAGAGAGCGTGCGGGAGGAGAGAGGCTCAGCTAGGCATGGGGTGGCTAGGGGAGGTCGCCGATGAGGGAGGAGGCTTCTGGTGGTGGTGTGATGGTCGTGGGAGGCGAGCTCGACTGTGGGTATGGTGAACCCATGTGTTGAGGTTGCGTGCATGCGATCTAGGGAGGAGCTAAGGCGGCTGGGTCAAGGGAGGAGGAAGGGGGTGGTCAGGGGAGACCTGTGGTGGTGCTCGGTGGAGTTGGAGGCTGACAATGGCAGTGCTACGGCGGTGCAAAGTGAGGAACTCGAGAGGAGAGAGGGGCTCGCGTGGGAGAAGAGAAAGCTGCCGTGCGGGACTTCGATGGTGGGGGATGCTCACCAGTGTGAGGGGAGGCCGGTGAGGTGGTTGGTGTCGCCACATGGTGGCGCATGGCAGCACTAGGGGCTGAAGAAGGAGATCGGGTGAGGGGGTGGGGGTTTCCGTCAGGCTCAAGGGGAGAGGGAGGAGAGAGAGAGGGAAGGGAAAAGTGAGGGAGAAAGAGAGAGGGTCTGGGTTTTAATCCTAACCCTTTATCTTGGGATCTTCAAAACGATCTAACGGTGGAGGATTAAAACACTGATTTGAAAATGATAAATATTAACTTAATTAAAAGCACTAAGAGGAATTAAGGTAGAATATTATTTAAACTAAACTTTAGTTTATAAATAATATTCCTTCATCATTAATAAAATGATGAAGTCTTATTTAATATCTTTAAAAGAATAAAACCATTTAATTAATTAGACTTTTCAACATAATTTAAATCTTATAACATTTAAAATAGTTGGAATCATTTTAATAAAATGATATTAAAATGATTTCCAACAATTATAATATTTTTGGAACTCTTCAAAAATATTATAATTGTCTTATTTAAAATCATGCTTAGTTCAATAACAATGGAAATACCCCATATAAATATCTTCAGTGCATTTAAACATTGAACGTACTTTAGAAATCACATAATATCTTTAGGAACACGGCATTGAGATTTGCACACATAACGAGGCTTGCAGTAGCTGGAGAGAAGGGGCAGACTGTTACATAATTTTCATCCTCAAAATTTACTTACGTTAGAAAGAAGGAGCGGAGTGTTATATTTTTCTAGTGCATTTAAATACTGGGCATACTTTGGAAATCACATAATATCTTTAGGAACATGCCATCGAGGTTCGGCATGCATAATGAGGCTTGCAGTCGTTGGAAAGAAGGGATAGGCTGTTACATAATTTCCATCCTAGGAATTTGCTTACGCCAGAGAGAAGGAGCGGGGTGTTACACATACTCAGACTGAGAGTTTCGGTAGAAAGAAGTATATACTAGTCATCATGGATGACTACTCAAGATATACATGGATCATTTTGTTGAGAGACAAAACAGAATCATTTGATCTTACAAAGAAACTGTTCAGCGACTACAAACAGAGAAGAATTCCTCTATCTCTCGTATTCGTAGTAATCATGGGAAAGAATTTGAAAATACTAATTTTTCTTCTTTGTATGATGAACTGGGATACATCAGGAGTTCTTAGCCCCAATCACCTCACAACAAAACGGACTTGTGGAGAAGAAAAATAGAGCAATACAAGAGATGGCTCACACCACGCTGAGTAACAAAAAGTTGGCGTTATACGTCTAGGGAGAAGCTATCAACACTACTAGACACATCTTGAACCATGTAGTCTTTCGTCCAGACACCAAACTCACTCCCTATGAGTTATGGAATGGAAAGAAACTCACGGTAAAGTACTTTAAGGTGTTTGGGAGTACTTGCTACATTCTAAGAGACAAAGAAAATGCCCACAAATTCTATAGCAAGAGTGATAAAGGAATATTTCTTGGATATTAATCAAATAGCAAAGCTTACAGAGTATACAATCTACGGACTAAAACAGTGATGGAGTCAATCAACGTAGTTGTGGATGAGAACTCTAAGGAGATGACCAAGAAGGAACTTGACAGCCTTATTGGGAAGGCTGAAGAAGACTTAACCGATCCAAAGGACACAGATCCAGCGGAACTTGCTACGCCAAGCTCAGCATCACCCCATGAAAAAGAGCCCTCTACTAGGATCAACCACAATCATCCAAAGGAGAACATCCTTGGAGAATTGGATAAATGTATGAGATTAAGAAAACGTGTTTAAAATCAAATCTCATATGTTTGCTATTTGTCTCCGGTTGAACCTAAAAAGGTGGAAGGAGACCTACAAGATGAAAGCTGGGTCAAAGCCATGCATGAGGAATTGTACTAGTTCACTAGAAATCAAGTATGAGAGCTAGTTCCAAGACCTAAAGATCACAACATCATTGGAACAAAGTGGATATTCAAAAAAAAGTCAGACAAACATGGAATCATTGTTTGAAACAAGGCCAGACTGGTAGCACAAGGATACACCCAAGTTGAAGGAATTGATTTTGACGAGACTTTTGCACCAGTAGCTTGTTTGGAATCTGTTCACATATTGCAAGCAATTGCAAGCCATTTAAATTTTAAGGTCTATCAAATGGATGTCAAAAGTGCCGTTTTAAATGACATACTCAACGAAGAAATATATGTAGAACAACCAAAGAGATTTTCTAATCACTTGTTTCCTGACCATCTTTTCATATTGAAGAAAGCTCTTTATGGATTGAAGCAAGCACCTCGAGCATGGTATGAGAGACTAACGAAATACTTGATTGAAAATAACTTTGTAAGAGGTCAAGCTGATCGAACACTTTTTCAAAGAAAATCTGGTAAGCATCTACTTATTGCTCAAATTTATGTAGATGACATTGTGTTCGGTTCCACTCTTGACAAACTCTCACATGACTCTTCCAAAGAAATGAAAAATGAGTTTGAAATGAGTATGATTAGAGAATTAAATTTCTTCACTGGGATTCAAATTAAACAAACTGAAGGAGGGATTTTTATTTTGCAATCTAAATATACTAAAGATCTTGTTTAGAGATTTGACATGGAAGGGAAGACACATGCTCGCACTCCAATGAGCACCTCGGTTAAAATATGTTCGGATTCTACAAATAAAAGCATTGATCCTACTCTGTATAGAAGCATGATAGGAAGTCTTCTTTACATTACTGCTAGCAGACTTGACATTGCTTTTAGTGTAGGTGTTTGTGCACGATTTTAGGCTAATCCTAAAGAATCACACCTCACAACAGTAAAAAGAATCTAGAAATACCTGAGTGCTATTGTTGACTATGGCATATGGTATTCAAAAGATTCAAATCTGAGTCTGGTTGGCTATTCTGATGCTAACTAGGCTGGTAATGCTGACGATAGAAAAAGCACCACAAGTGGTTGTTTTTATGTCGGTAGCAATCTGGTAGCATGGATGAGCAAGAATCAAAACTCCATCTCTTTGTCCACTGCTGAAGCTGAATACATTGCGGCTGGCAGTTGTTGCACTCAACTTCTTTGGATGAAAAAGATGCTTGATGACTATGGGTTCTTTCAAGATACTATGACTGTCTACTGTGACAATTCAAGTGCAATTAGTATCTCGAAAAACCCTTTGCAACACTCAAGAACCAAGCACATAGATATAAGACATCACTTTATAAGAGACTTGGTTGAAACAAAGGCAGTGTCTCTGGAACACATTAATACCGAACACCAACTGGCCGATTTGTTCACTAAACCATGGTTTAAGGTTTGAATTTCTAAGGAAGGCCATTGGTGTTTGTGACATGCCCTATTTTTGTTTTTTTTTAATAAATAAATAAGGCTTTGTGTTTTGCTGTTTTTTTTTTTTTAAACATTTCATGTTGCTATCATTTTGCAAGGTACAAGCTTTATGAGTATACTGGGTCTTTGAGCTTTGTGACTCCACCAATTCATTTTGTTGGGATCAAGGTAGATCTTGTCTGGTATGAGTTTTTTACTTTTGATGCACAACTCTTAAGGAAGACCACACAAGGATTTTATTCTCTGCACTATGAGGAACTTAATTTGACCTCCTAACAATTTAGTGACAACAAGCGTATACTCATACAATGCCCAAAGAAGGAGGGAGTCTATGCCTTAAATTGACTAAAACTAGTTGAAGCTAGTACCAAATCGAAAAAGGTCTCCTTTTGCCATGCATTAAGGTCGATTTTTATGGAAAAAGTCAGGCGTTCAAAAGTCATTAAGGAAAAAGACGAACACTCATGCATGGATCTAAACTCTAAAAAGTCCTTATAGAAAAAATTGTTGTCTCAATCATTATGGAAAAAGATGAGCAATACAAACTAGACATATAGAGTGAATATGGCTTTGTGCTTGGAGGGAGTTGCTTTTTCAGGTGTCTAGGCCCTAGCATAAAGTTTGACTTTCAAGGAAAGTTCACCCCTATTGGAGCAAACTTGAAAAAAATTATAAAAGAAAGGGGGGTACAGAAAAGAAAGAAAAATAATAAAAAGATTTTGGAAAGATTTTTTCCTCACTCACACACACACAAATTCTTGGCAAGTCATAAATTAAGAAAAATGCTCAATTGTGAAGACTGACCAATAAGAAATACTTCTCCTAAATAAGTGGAAAAGTGTTGAGTGTAGCAAAACTTGGACAAGAAAATTACTCAAAAAGGCACAAGCTTTGTGAATGAAAAATACATAATATTTTTTGCTTTTCTTGTTCTTTAAAATTGTTTTCTTCTTACGTAAGCTTCTCTCTTTCTTACGTAAGACTCCTCCTTTCTGACGTAAGCAAATTTCGATGACAGAATTATACAACAGTCTGCCATTCTTTCTGGTGACTGCAAGCATCGTCATGTGTGCCGAACCATGACGACGTGCCTCTCGAGATATTAGGTGACTTCTAAGGTACGCCTAGTGTTTCAAATGTACTAGAAATATTTATATGAGGTATTTCCAGTATCGTTGAGTTAAACTTGTTTTTAAATGAGACAATTATAATATTTTGAAGAGCTCCAAAATATTATAATTGTCGGAGATAATTTTAATATTAATTATTAAAATGATTCCCTTTATTTGAAATATTAAGAGATTTAAATTATGTTGAAAGTTTTAATTAATTTAATGGTTTCATCCTTTTAAAGATATTAAATAAGACTTCATCATTTATTAATGATGAAGAAATATTATTTTATAAACTAAAGTTAGTTTAAAATAATATTTACCTTAATTCCTTTAAGTGCTTTTAATTAAGTTAACGTTTACGCATTTTCAAATCAGTATTTTAATATCTCAACGTTAGATCGTTTTGAGGACCCCAAGACGAAGGGACTGGATTAAGTACCCAGACCCTCTCTCTTTCTCCCTCACTTTTCCCCAGTCCTCTCTCTCTCCTCCCTCTCCCCAGCGTACGCGATACGCGGCTCCCCCTACGCCCGAACTGCTCCATGCCTCAGCCCAGAGCCGCCGTGCGTCGGCAGCTCTCACTGCCGGCACCGTTGGTCTCCTCTCCCTTCGGCGAGTCCATCCACGGCAGCCCCTCCCTCTCACGCTCTCTCTTCCTCTCTCTTGGAAGTGTAATGCCCGAATGGGCATGATGCCCAATCCGCCGCCGTGTGCCACCCAAAGGCGTCACCACCGCCACCAATTTCTCCATTTCCCTCTCACCGTCACAACAGCCTCCCCTCTCACCGGAGAACCCCTCCCATGGAACCCAAGCCACGGGAAGTCCCCATTTCCCCTCCGTCGCACGTGCACACGATACCCATTTATAGGTTTTGCACGGCTTCAAGCTACCGACGCTGCTAGCGCCGCCGTGCGCGACTCCCACGGCCACCTGGCACCACCATGGACCTTTCCTCCCCTTCCCCTTCCTCCTCCACATGAACCATGGCCAGTAGCTTCTCTCTCACCCATGGCCTCCCTCTCCCTCACACGCACGGGTTGCACGCCGTGCATTGCTACCCACGGTGGGTAACCACCGTCATCAGCCTCCTTAGGCCACCACCAAGCTATATCAACCACCCACGGCCCCGATCCATCACCCATGCGTGCACACTCTCTCTCACTCTCCCACGGCCTTTCACCCACTGTGCGGCCAGATCCGCCGCCGTGAGCCACCATGGTGCGACCACGAGTTCCACCGTACCTCCTTTAGCCAAGCCCTAGGTCCAAACCACCACTTTACGTGATGGGTAATCACTGCACGTGATGGACAGTCACTGTACACGGCTAGAGCCGCCATGTTATGCCCTTCACCACCATCACGAGGCCATCACGAGCCCTTCCAAGACCACACTTAGCTATCCAAACGCCCAAACAGTCAACGTACGTGGGTTTACCGCCATATACGACCCTTCCAACGTCATCGACGGTGACGGTCAACGGGCAACGCACGAGTTATCACGTCGATGGTATAACTCTCTATCCCTTTTAATTATGTTAGATATTGATTAGTTGATTAGGTTGTGGACTGTGCTGTTAGTATTAGGGGGATGACTGGGTTGTATTGAGATGCGCTATGTAGTGCACTGTGAAATGTTGGGCATATCCGTGTAGTGTGGTGATGTGATGTGCTGTGTATATGAAGTGTTGGGTATATTGTGTAGTGCTGTGTATGTGTGAAGTGTTGTGGACTCTGCTATGTAATGCAGTTGTGGAGTTTGTGTTGTAATGATGGCGTGGTTGTGCTATGCGGTGTAATTGTGGGGCATGTGCTGTATGGATGTCGTGGCATGTGGAGTGGGAACAGTACACGCTAAGTGTACTTTGTGTGTGGCGTAGTGTGGGATAAAGCGTATGTGGAGTGGGAATAGTACACGCTGACTGTACTCTGTGTGTGGTGTAGTGTGAGATAAGGAGAGTATATGTAGAGTATACTCTCCTGGCGTATGTGGAGTGGGAATAGTACACGCTGAGTGTACTCTGTGTGTGGTGTAGTGTGAGATAAGGAGAGTATATATAAAATATACCCTCTTGGCGTATTGTGGAACGGGATGAGTACACGTGAAGTGTACTCCATATGGTGGAGTAATGCACCATGTGGCAGATATGCCATAATGGTGATGTGGCGTGGTGTGTATGAATGGAGTACATGTAGAGTGTACTCTATGTGATGGAGTAATGCACCATATGGCATGTACGCCATAATGGCGATGTGGCGTGGTGTGTATGAAGGGAGTACATGTGGAATGTACTCCATATGGTGGAATAATGCACCATGTGGCGGATATGCCATAATGGTGATGTGGCGTGATGGGTATGAAGGGAGTACTTGTGGAATGTACTCAATATTGTGGATTGATGCACCATATGGCGAGTATGTCATAAGGGTGATGTGACGTAGTGCATGTAAATGGAGTATGTGAAGGGAGTTGTACTCCATATGGTGGAGTAATGCACCATGTGGCGGATATGCCATAATGGTGATGTGGAGTGACGTGTATGAAGGGAGTACACATGGGGTGTACTCTATGTGGTGGAGTGATACATCGTATGGCGGGTATGCCATATTGATGATGGGTTGTAGCGGGTATGAAGGGAGTACATGTGGAATGTACTCCATGTAATGGAGTGACGCACTATACGGCGGGTATGCCGTAGTGGTGATGTAGCGTAGCGTGTATGAATGGAGTACACGAGGAGTGTACTCCATGTGGTAGAGTGATGCATCGTATGGCGGATATGCCATATTGATGATAGGTTGTAGCGTGTGGAAAGGGAGTATACGTGGAGTGTACTCCACGAGGCAGCGACACTCCGTGTGTCGTGTCGTAAAGATAAGGATGATTGTGCAGTTGATGGGCGTGGAACGAGATAAGTAGTGTCGGGAATTGTGGAACAGTGTCCCAAAGTAGTTATGGTGCAGTCTGTAGTCTGAGGTGACAAGTGTCACTGTAATTGACTTACGGCTAGAAATATGGGTGTAGTAGCAGAATAAGTGTAAGAGTGCGCAGCGGAAGCATGACTGGGCAACGTTACGAAGTGAAGTGGTTACTGACAATCGTGCTTGCAAGGGGTGAGAAGTTAGTATAGAAATGGTGTAGCAGGATCGTGACGAGATGTCACGATGTGGCAGGAGTACGTGAGGAACCGTACTCGTGATAAGTTAATGAGTTGATGTAACAATGATGTAGCGGGATGTCAGGTGACGTGACAAGGTCACAATGTAGCTTGAGAGTAGTCTCGAGCTATGTGACGTGACGCAAGGCGTAGTTTTGAGCGAAGTCTTGTTGCGTTAAGTGTTGGGATGAACTGTAAGGAGGAACGGCTAGCATGAAGAGTCGTGCTGGCCGGGTTAAGAGAATGTTGGTAACAAAATATGGCCCTCATCCCTAAGAGTAGGTGATCGACATGTTATATGTTGATCTTAGGTGATAAAGGGGTAAGGTACATGTGTAATTTGGTGAGACACGTGTACCAGACGGATTCACCATATGTAATGAGTAATCTGTCTACAATAGAGTTACGCAGTGATTAAGCCTCAGAGTTGGCTTAGAGCCGTGTGGCTTATATGGATGGGAATGAGGATTAGTATGGGCTAAGATGTATAGAGGTAGTGACGGGTGTATTGTCTAGGATTGGGATGCGTGACTTAGTTGGTCTGAGTCATGCATCAAGATGAGTTCAATAAGGAGAATAAGACGAATGTCTTAGTGTCTTAATTCTAAGGTGAATCATGGATTCACTTTAGTGAATGAGCACTCGAGGCAAGACGTTGAGTTGAAAGATGCGGTGACCGCAATGGGTCCCCGAAGGTTTTAACGTAGTAAAGGGCACGTAAGTGCATGGGATAGAAGGAGTGTTTCAAGTATAGTGTAGTTCTATTTATAGTTAAGTTGCTTATGTACTAGATAGAGAAGGACGTTAAGGTGATGTATGCATGTAGGTTGCCAGCTGACACGCGCATGAATGGACTGCATGGTATGAAAGTAGCATAGAGTCCAGGTAAGTGTTACGTTCATGCCCTTCTGGAGTTTTCTAGAAATTACGAAAAGAAAACGAAAAGCTCTCTCTTTAAGAAAATGTTCATGAAAGAAGATGCCATGCTTTCAAACGTATATGTACGTATGGCCCTTCGATGAAAGTCCATTTTTACGCACCCAAAGTTATTAATTGTACGCATGTGAATGGATGACTATAAGATGTATCTATTGTATGTATTTTCAAAGAAACGAACTGATGTAAATGCACGAAAGACGAACTTGAGCCGACGCCTTCGTGGATCCGACGGACCGATGCCAAAGCGAGCGCCATGAGGTGATGCTCCGCAAAGGCCAACGTCTAAGGTGATGCTTGCGGATGCCGCGAAAGGCGAAGTTTGAGCCCGTGCTTTATGTTTTATGGACGGTGCGAACCGATACTTTTGTGAAGGCCGCGAGGTGATGCTCGTGGACGTCATGAAAGAGGACGTTCGAGCCCATGCTCACGAAACGATGTTTTCTCACGAAAAGAAATGTTTTCTCATGTTAAATGAAAGAAAGAACTGAATGAAAACTCCAGCTCTTTAGAGCTGGCATGAATGAATGAATGAAAGAATGCATGAAATGTATGAAGATACGTAACGACCACATGAATGAATGAAAGGGTACCAATGAATGGGCAGATTGCAATGCCAGGTAAGTAGTACTGGTAGTGCACCCAATGCTGCCCCTATGAAAAGAGATTCCCAACCTGTGGCCACGGGCTGAATCCAGGTCAAAGGGCCGCTAACCCTGACACACGGGGGGTAACAGTGTGTACCGGCCTATGAAAGTGAAAAGAAAGAATGTATGTATGTACGTATGTACGCATGCACGAACGCACTTTAAGAAATGAAGGCACTGACGGGTGAAAGGTTTTACGAAAAGAAAGGAAAACCCCATCTAGTGACGTTTTCAAACAAACACACGTATGCACGCATGCATGTATGTATAGTATGTACGAATGATGAATGCATGAATGAAAACCTACGTTGTTATATTTTAACTGCATGAAGTAATGCTTACGAGTCTTCGACTCATTTTAGTTTTTATGCATGTCCCTCCCCCCATAGGGAAGAAAATGAAGCACGGGACGGACACAGCCCATGGGAAAGAGCACGGAAGTCTAGGCACGAGACTCAAATGTAAGAGAGGCATTTTATTATTAAAAAAAAATGATATTTTCCGATGTAAACCTCTTTTATTGTAAAAGCATATTTTTATTTTATAAACGTAGAGTCTTGCACCCTGGGAAGAAGCAAAAAGTTTTAAATCGGATGGTAATTCCCGTCGTCCTTTCTCAAAATATTTTATAAAAAGACCCACCACAAGGACGGATGTTACATTGGGACTTGAAAATCCTTTTGAAAGGGTTAAATAAAGCTTTGAAAAGAGCATTTGTGTTGGGGTCTTGTTGTAGAAGGTAATGAGCAAAGGCTGCATGTGAGTCTGTTTGGCTATTTTCTAAATGTTGTCCTCGTCCACCCTGTGTTGCGTTGGTCCTGTGCTTAGGTCTAGATATTTTTGTCGCCTGGTAAAAATCGCTGAACATGTATGTGATTTTTGGATAACCTTCTAGAAACACGAGTGTGATTGAATTAATTTTTTTGGAATTATCTACACTGTGTTGGCCCTGTCCAACCAATAGCTTGAGAGAGAAATGAATCTGCTTATGTTGTTACTTTGTGTATTTCTCATGCTTAGAAAGAATTTTTTTTTGCAGATGAATACAAGTTGATTGCAAAGAAAACAAAGTTTGATAGCAAAGCACCTCCAGTAACTTCCTCCAATGAGGGACAATCTGATTCTCATGTGAAAACTCCAAAGAACACTCCACAAAAATTCAAGACGGTAGATAAAGGATCTGTTCCTTCTAAAGGAGTGAGGAGTACATTAAAGCCTTCTACTTCTACCAAAGGATCAAAACCACCAAAGTTTGTTAGTGAGGAAGCAGAAATAGCCTACAAGAATGTGTTCTTCAAGAGGAATGTTCTTGGAGAATGAGAGGTAACTCTAAGTGATGTGAATGACCCTACTTTTGAATTTATTACTCACATATTTGCTGACAGAGTATGGGAAAAAATTATTGAGGGAGCTCCTACCCCCTATATTGAAATTGTGAGAGAATTTTATGCCAATTCTTTACTGAGTGTGGACAATAATTTTATTACATCCACTGTTAGGGGTGTTGACATGATCATAACTCTTGAGACTATTAGAGAGTTCTATGAACTCCCTAGTGTGGGAAACCCAGGTTATCCATACAAGGGCATGGGGACCCCATCAAAAGCCTAAATGAAAGATTTGTTTGCTGGGTCTAACACACCAGTATGGCCCCCAAAGATTCGTAGACTCTCTATGAAGTCAATGCTACCTGAATATAGGTTCCTTGTCGAAGTTGTATTGATAAATCTTTGGCCCATCACTAGGCATACCATGCTGACAATTGAAAAAACCCAGTTTATGTATGGTCTAGTTAAAGATGTACCCATAGATTCCCTCACTTATTATTGATGTAATTTCTAAGGCCAAGGCTGACATGACAGACAAGGAAAATCTGCCATTTGGAGATCTCATCACGAAATTGACTAGAATTGCTAAAGTTCCTTTAAGGAGCACAGAGGCTATAGTAAAGATGTACGAGAAGATTTCCTCTAAAACAATCACCAAGTCAAAAGCTGTAGTTAGTGGAAAGAAAAGAAGTCATGCTGAGGCATCCACATCTTCCCATCCTGCCCCAGGACAATCCACCGTAGTGATTGAACAACTTCAGATTTTGCCGTCAAAATTTGATTCTTTTGTGGATAAGTGGGAAGAAAAAGTTGGAAAAATGGAACAAGTGCTAGCAGACCTACAGGATGAGTCAGAGAAGGTAAATAATAGGCTACAACAAGTTGTTATGGATGTGGATAAGATTTTGAAGACAGTAAATCCACCTGAAGAAGAAGAAAAATCAGACTCTGGCTGATGCTGACAACACATAGGGGTGATGGGATGAGTTTGTCAACAGAGGGAGCTACAGGATAGTGCAGACAGAATGCATATACCACCACCACCTTTTAGTATTATTTTTGAAGTTTTTTCTTTTTTTTCATATTGAACAATGATTTGCCTTTCTTATTTTGATTTCACTTGCTACATTAAATTGATATGTATGTGGTTAAGTTAAGACTCATTATGATACTTCAAACATTTTGCCTATGATGAATTGTTTTTTTTTTTTTTTTTTTTAATGAAGTATAACTTCCTATATGAGATGCTGGTGGTTTGGTTAGTTGTTTTGCAAGATTAAATCACATTCATCCAATATATGTTTTTGTCATCAATCAGCCAAAGGTGGAGATTGTAAATGTAATTTATGTTTGGCTAGGATTAGATGAGGCTGTATCTAAATTAGAATTATGGATGAATGTAAGTTTAAATAGGACTCTAGGAGTGCATCCGATAAAGATAACTATTTGAATAGAAGATATCCGATTAAGATAAGTGTTTGAATTGTAACTCTTATCAAATCTTTTTTATATTATAAGATAAGAGTCTACAAGAGTCTTATGCATGTGTCGAGTCTAAGAGTCAGTTGAAGAGATAAATATGCAAGCTGTATTGAAGAAGTTGGAGCTAATTTGAACTCGATGTAATCCAGAAGAAGTGATCTAGTACGAGATGTTCGCAAATAGTTAGCAATGTATTTGACTGAGATTCTGGATAAACCTGTCAGCATAATCCTTCTCCAAATCAATAACAACATTGTCTATTTATAGAGAAGTCAGCTGAGGGTTTTAAAGAACACTTGAACATCACATTTTCATAAGAGTTGAGAGCTTGAAGATCTTGGTAGAATTTCAAGAGATCGTGCAAGAGAAAATTCTTGAGAGAAGGATTTTTCAAAAAGCTTAGTCGTGGGATTGAGTGAGAGCATACTCCAAGGGGGAGTTGCCGTGTTCAAGTTCAACCACTAGAGGTTCCAGTAGGGAAGACAAATATTAGAGAGTGTTAGAAGTTCTAACTACCTACTGCGGTAGAAGACAAGCGGGTCACGAGTCTTGGGTAAACGTGTCTAGTTACAAAGGTTTTGTAAATGTTTTATTTGTAATACTCTCAATCGTTAAAATTGGCTTTCCTGGGTTTGGTTGTACCATAAGGTTTTACCTTTGAGGAGTTCTTCAAAGGGTTTCCCTTCCTAACCAAATTATTATGTTAATGCTTTTAATATTTTATATTGGTTACTAATCCATGCTAATAGCTTTTGTTTAGCATTAACGTGCATAATTAGGGGTACTTGGGTAATTTCAATTTTATAGAATGTCAAGGTTTCTTATGGACTTGTGCTAAGTCCAACATTGATGTGTATTAGATTAAACTGG
This sequence comes from Juglans microcarpa x Juglans regia, assembly GCF_004785595.1. Classification (NCBI taxonomy): domain Eukaryota; kingdom Viridiplantae; phylum Streptophyta; class Magnoliopsida; order Fagales; family Juglandaceae; genus Juglans; species Juglans microcarpa x Juglans regia. The sequence goes on from NC_054598.1 coordinate 17,850,721, forward strand.
ACTATAAGAGGAGTCCTGATAAGGTACTGATTCTTTTGACGGATTATATCACTTATCAAATAATAATAATAATAATAATAATAATACATTCTCAGTTTGTGACAATGCTATGTATATGTAAAGGAGTTTTTTAAGCTTTAAGATTCAATAGTTGTCATACGATTGTGTAAGTTATTTTGCAAAATCTATGCAATATATCTTTTTGGACTGCATGCACGAATCCTATAGGAACTCTTTACCGCTTCACAGCATAGGAGCTGAAGAAGATTGCTCTAGACTTGAAAACAATGGGCCTTCAAGGGGTTCTTATGATAACTTGATAGTTGAAGGTACAAATGATTTAAAAATGAAACTCTTAATTGGATTTCTAATTGAATTCTATGGACTTTATATTGCCTAAAATGGCTGGTTGCTTTGAATTGTTGAATTTTGAACTAGACGTTTCACCTATTGAATCAGCGAGGGCAATATTTCTACAAATTATTGTGGACTATTTTATACATGATAATGTGATTGAAGTGGCGGATTGTGAGGCTGACTATAATGTTCAGTCTGGACAAGATAAACTGAATAAGAGGAAGATGAGAGAGGTTCAGTATGAAGGAGACCTGAGGTTTGCATTACCCTTGATGTATGTGGCAAATATGTATGAAACTTTAGTTGCTGATGTAAATATTAGGCTTTCATCCTTGAATGGTATTCGTGAGAAGACCATTGGAGTAGCCCTTGAGGTAGCTGGTGGTTTGTATAGAAGGTTGGCTAAGAAATTCCCCAAGAAAGGTATTTCATTTTTCCTCCTTCAATGTACCTTTGGGATTAAAAACCTTTGCTTGGAACTTTGTTTTGTTTTATTTTTAACATTGTATTTGTGCTTCTCATTTATTGCTAATAGTGTTTGATAATAAGTGATTTCTAGTGAGCTTTAATGGGTTTCTTATGTTAAATTTCTTTCTTACACCTCCAGATTTAGCATTTGCATCTTTAAACTTTGCTCAACAGGACCATGTACATTCAAAAGAAGAGAGTTGGCAACTTCTGTTGAAACTAGGACAAGATTTCTAGAATTAGTAATACAAGAAGAGTAGTGAGTTCGTTTTGTGGTAGTCAATGGTTTGGTTATTATTGTAAAACCAAATAGTATGCCTATTGAAGATGCTGAGTGGTATGTTGTAGGTTTTGTTTTTCTATGTTTAGAAGGGGTTACCTCCGCTTCGCTATTTTTGTGTGTGCCTATATATTTATGATGTTTTTTCTCATTAGTGTAGGTTTAAACGATTGATTGGTCGTAATGAGGTAGCTGTCTCTGCTCGAGATTATAAGTTCTACTCTCCAAGACACAAGTATAGGCGTGTTGCAACAAACTCAATGTCTAACATCACTGGGTTGCCTGTAATCTTCGTTTTACATGTCAAATTAAGAGGTCATCATAGATGTCACTAGGAAATTATATTGACAATGAATGTATGTGCACATGCATTAATAAGGACTTCCTTGTTTGGATGCATCTCTAGGTGGTTTTCCAATAGATATTGTGCCTTTAGTATTCGATAAGGATTAGTTGGATAACATGGGACATTAGGTGTAACATCCCCCTCCTGTAGGATAGAGATATTACTAACATTCATAATATAATGTCCGGTGAAGAGATTCGAAGTCATGAAAAATACCTCATTTACAAAAACAAAAAAGGCATCCGACTTCTCACATCAGACATCTCCTACATCCATCGGCATTGGAAGGCCAACACCGACAGAGGCTCTTTTGAAATTATTCTCGGGAACAATTCTCAATATTTGGGGGAAGGATTCTCGATCCCATAGAAAAGGAATGCCTCTATTTATGTTATGCATTTAATGCCTTTATTTGTGCTTTTAGGCAGGAAAATCTAACTAGCCTACTCTATTGAACTACATGCCTAGCATAGGAGAAATCCGAGAAGGATAATGAAGCCTCGGATCAAATATCCTACTATCCTACATTCCTTCTTTCCTGCCAGTGTTCCTGTGCCTTCAGGCGAGCAAGAGTCTCAAGTACGGTTTAGTTTTGGAAAGCGACGAAGCAGATCTGTCCTTCTAAAAGAGTGAAGGCAGTGAAGGATTTCGAATCGCTACGATACTTCTTTGATCACTTGTTTTACATAAACTAAACTAAACTAATTCTTGTGTAAATAACACTTATTCCTTTCTAAGTCTTTATACTAGATCTATTCTTGGCCTTCTAGCTCTGCGTTCTCACACTCTTCATACATACATCATCACATATTTACAATCATATCATAGATATAACTTAATTTAACATTGGCTTAATTTTAGAAAAACTTTACATACATACATATATCGTCACATATTCACAGAGCATATCTATTCATCATTAACATGAGTGGAATCATACATAATCATGACAAACATGTAACGTGAATGCATAAATAACTGACTTCATGCATTTTCTAACAATTATACATGACTTGTTTATCTTGTCTTTCACTATCATATGGTGACCCACGGTTGAGTCTGTGGCACCACATAACTTAACTGGTGGTGAACACGCTTAGGTCTATGTTTCCCTTAACATATGGTGAACCGCGCTTAGGTCTGTGACACCGCTTATCATAACTAGGGGTGAACACGCTTAGATCCGTGTCAACCTTAACATAACTTGTGATGAACACGTTTAGCTCCATGTCACCCTTAACATAACTTGTGATAAACATGCTTAGGTCCGTGTCACCCTTAACATAACCTGTAGGGAACACGCTTAGGTCCGTGTCGTCCTTTAACATATCATGGAGTGAAACACGCTTAGGTCTATGTTTCACTTATGGTGAACCACGCTTAGGTCCATAGCACCGCTTATCATAACTTGTGATGAGCACGCTTAGGTCTGTGTCATCCGTAACATCTTATATTTCTTAATGCATGAGAAATTTGTTGGACTTCATGAACTTTTCTAGCATGGCATAGACTTGTACATAGCATAACATAACATGACACGGCATAATGTGATTTGAACACAAACATTCCATGGCATACATGATCTAAGAACTACATGAACATTACATGACTTATATGTCTAAATACTTCATGAAATTACATTGCATGGCATAAATGTGATTTTCATGATATATCATCCATCAAATCACAATCCATAATAGCATAACATACATAGGCTCACTTACATGCATATCATTATAATTCATCGAAGATCCTGAAAGGGATCTAACCTTAACTTAGCTTGTAGCGTAACGTAGACAAACATCACATTTTCATATACATTTAGAACATTTATAGTACACATGCAATTATATGATCATAATAATTACCTCTTAGTGTTGCTTCCATAATCTCACGTCGTAGTTTGTGACCTACACGAGGCAGTAATCGTCACTAACTTTTCTAGAAAGATGTGTCGTAGCATTCTAAATGCTTAAAATCATATAATAATAACATATTCCTTAACTTCCGTTTAAAATATAACTTAATAATTTTATAAAAATCTAGTTAAAAGTCAATTGGAATATTAACTAAATAATAGGCTAAAAAATAGTTTAACAAAAGATACTTTAAAATTATGCTTTAAAATCTCTTAAATACTTTCTATAAAAATAAGTATATGACTAATATGTTAATTTAAGTAAAAATTTTGGCCAACTTAATTATTAGCCCATCCCCAATTAAAGAAGACAACTCACTTAACCTATTATGATTGTTTCTGAAATATAATAAATTAAGCGCACCAGAAGTTAAAACTAAGCCCAGCCCCAACAAAACTCTGCCCAGTAAAAAGGGCATTTTGGGAAGGTTGAAACAAAAGAAATAAAGGAGGGAAGACAAGCTTACAGGAGAGGAGGGTGGTGCGATGCTCACCGAGAGAGGGAGAAGGCCACTACGTCGGTAGGTCTGGTGGCTGGCCGAGGTTCACGCTAGAGAAGCTAGAGGGTCCTCTTGACTATGGTGGTGCGACACAAAGGGAGAGAGAGAGAGTTTAGAGGCAGAGAAACTGTCAAACGGAAACAATGGAAAATGAAGTAGGATTCCAGCGTGGGCTTTTCGGGAAGGTGTGGGTGCGACGAACCTAGGAAGGCCGACAGTTTCTGGCATCGTGGGTGGTGCTCCAATGTCCTGGGGTGATCGGCGGTGGCTGGGAAAAAACACAGGGCTATGCAAGTGAGTTTTCTTTCTCTCCATGAAATGGATTTTCTTGTGTTTAATTATGAGGGTCTTGGGGTAGTTTTATAGGTGAGGGGGAGGGAATAACGTGAGCCTTTAGGAGATTGGATAGAGTTTGGAGTTGGGAGTTGGTTTCCCATTAGGAAACTTATTCAACTAGGAGATATACACTGAGGCTTACGGGTGAAGATAGTGGAAGAAATTCACTCAAATAAAATCACTATTTTAAAACAGATCTTAAAATTAGTAATAGTAAAATAATAAAAATAATAATTAAAATTACACTTTTGGGGTCTGGATGTTACATTAGGAGAAAGGTAGTTTATCTGGGGAGCTTTATGATACTTTGGAAAATGACTCTCAATAGAGAGGACCAAGGGGAAGGATTGTTGTGAGGTTCTAGATTCTATCTGTGTGGCAGAACTTTGTAAGCAGAGGAGTGTAGCTGACAAAGGGACTTCCATTCTCTGATATGGTGCTGTATTTTGGGGAAGGATTGAGTCTTTATGAACCCTATTAAATTTAGTCCATTTGCTATTCTAGAAGAGTATGTACTTGCTTCACTTGATTCCATTGAATGGATTTTAGAGAAGGTAAAAAAGGCTTTTACAGTTTTGTGGGTATATCATGTGACTGTTTTGAAGCAAATTTAATGTCTTTTTTACTGCAATTGGTGGTTCAAGTCACCAAAAAACTCTGATAAGATCTAAGGTGGGAGGAAATCATGGATTAAAAAGGTTAACATGCCGCACATATAAATAAATGGGTCAACATTGTCTGTTAGTTATGATCACAAGAGTGGTAATTCTAGTAGAAGCAAATGTACAGGGAAAGGGGTCAATATTTAGTGGATGAAGCCAAAAATTGTCTTGGAATTTGAGAGGTTTGAATGAAATGGATAAATGCTTGCATGCTAGGAATATAATCATGGAATTGAAGCGAATATTGTTTGTGTAACGCCCTGTTCCCGAAGGTCCGGAGAGTTAACTCTTAATATCTAAAATCAACTTAAATAACACAACTATAAAATCCAGAAAATCTCATAAAATGTTAATCCATTTAATCAATTCAAATATCTAAGTTCCTCCATGGGGACAATAAAGAGAATCTCAATAACATAAATTAAAAATCCTCCAAAACTTAAAATTATCCTTAACTCATCAAATCAAAATACCAAAAAATAAAAATAAAATCAGTTTACTAACTACGACTCTCAAATAAGCACTTGTATCCTTAGACACTTATTCTACTTCGATCATCACACCTTGCTAAAACTTCATATCCTTGTTCTCCAGCTGAACCATCAAAATTATCTGAAAAATATATGGAGATAAGGGGTGAGTTATCAACAACTCAGTAAGCAGATGACATATACTGGTGTATAAACATGAGCATTTATAAAATTCAGAATGTAGAAATAAAATATTTTCTTTCAGAATGCAGAGTCAGAATAACATTTTCATAATGTAGCGTCAGAACATGTTATAAAAAATATCAGAGCGAAAGTTCAAAAACATTCATAATCAAAATCCCTTTGGCATAGCATAAACTGAAATATCACATCTTATCTTATCATATCAGAACAAATACCATGTTTAACCCCCGTGGTAGGGTTGTGCAAACCCTGGTAGCTAACCGAGCAGAAACAGAATGTGAATCTTCCTCTTATTTATTCTCGGAGTCCCGAGTGTGCACATAGGAAAGACCACGCAGAAAACCACTTTGTTTCTAAAGTGGGTGCACCAGAAACAGAAAAGTTGGTATCAACCTGAACAGAGGCCACAGTTTTACACCCCTGGTGAGGTCAAAACGGAACAGAAACAGAAACATAATGTTATGCCAGAGGTTTTCAGAAATCACATTAGATCATATCAGAGTACAGAAAATCTTCAGAACAGAACAAAATCATATCACAACATAATTTATGCACAAAATTTCATATTCGCCCTCTTTTCAAAGTTTAGAAACAGAAAGTCAAAAATAAGCTCATGTCTACACCAGTCATGACAGAAAATAATTTATTCTTAAACAGAATCTCATGAATAATACAGAATAATTAACTGAAGTAGTTCAAATTTCTTTTCATAATCAAATATGTATATTTTTCAAAAATAACCTAATCTCATTTTATTTTAATGCAAAGTCTAGTATAGGAAACCCGCTTACCTGGACTTCTTAGCTTTTTAGAAATTTCCTCAAAATACCGAACAATTATCAATTGTCACCTATAAAAGTCACGTAATTCCCGTAAATTTCCAATCAACTACGTATTTCGATATTTGAACTTAAAATGCTAAAAGAACTTATTGTTAAAACCTCAAAACCTAAAATTCTCATAACCTTAAAATATTATCATTTTCTAAGACCATCAATATCCACTTAATCAAATTATACTGAAGAAGAAAATTTATCGAATAAGTATTATGATAATTATATAACTCAATAAAAATTAACATTCAAAATCTCTAAAATACCAACAATATTTTATAAATAAAAAGAATACATTGGGTACTAAAATTTTCATAAAATAAGTCATGAAAAACTCATCTCTTAAGAAAAATAGGTTTACTTCCTTTAACTGACAATATTATCAAAATACAATATAATATTTATTGAAACTTAAAGCAAAAATCCTATTTAACTATAAACTCAACAACAACAAAAAACTTCTCACCCGAAAACAGTAGGCTAAAACCGGGAACTTTCCATATATATACATATATATTAGGTTAAAACTTTACATATAAATATATGTATATATATATATAATCACACTTTAAGAAATAAAACTAGCAATGAACATAAACGCATGAATATTAGACATGTAGCGGCAGCAGAGACTCACCGAGAAGATAATGTACGACGGCGTAGGGTGCGATGGGAGGTGGTGCACTCGATGGCTATGCACTGGATGAGAAAGAGAGAGAGAGATGCACGGTGAGAGAGAGACAAAGTCATGGAATACAGAGTGAAACACGGCGTGCATGGAGGTGTTACCGAGAGTGTTACGTGTGGCAACGACCTGGGTGGCTAATGACGGTAGCACGGCTAGGCGTGGCTGAGATGCTGGACTATGGGTTCCCTTTGTGCCGCGGAGGAGACGTCCGAAAGGGTTGGTCAAAGCGAAAAACCTATCGTGCTTGGAGGAGCAACCAATACTCTATTTTCGGAAGCTAAAACAGAGTATGCCGTGTGTGTTTCTCCTTCAACGACTGGATGACGGTTGCTGCCTTTCCGTGGTGGTGAGGACGGCTGGAGGGTGGTGCGCTGATTGCACAGAGGAGTTGCTATCCACGACTTCGAGTGGCAAGGCAGTGGCGTCACGGGAAGGAAAGAAATAGCGTTGCGTTACGGCTTGGCCAGCGGTTGGGGTGGGTTTACGTGACCAAGGCGGAGGACAAGTGTTCTGCAGTGGCTATCCTACGGTGTTGGTGGTTTGCGGTGGAGGTTTATGGTGGCAAGGTTGATGAGCACAAAACTGAGAAGGCAGAGAGGCAGTGAACGAGAGGGAGTGAAACGTGGGTTGCGTCGATTATGTATGGGGCAGTGAACATAACAGCGCAGTCTCTCTAAGCAAGGCCAATGTGTGCGTATAAATATGATGCGAAAACCCTAGAGATAAGAGAGACGTGTGTGTGGATGAAAGGCTGAGTTGTGTGTGTGCATGGAGCTTCTATGCGCGCGGAAACTGAGTCGTGCGTGTGTGTGCTTGTCGTGAACGAATGCGTGTGTATGCATGCCGTGAACGAAGCGAACACTTACGGGTGAAAAAGAAACATAGACAGAAAAGAAAAAAATAATAATAAAACATGAGGAAAAATATTTTACGTGTGAAGAAAATAAAACAAAATAAAATGAACAAAATAAATAAATAACAAAATCAATAAATAATCAAAAATTGAGTTTGATTGGATTCGGGTGTTACAGTTTGTGTGCAGGAGACCAAACTGGTTGTTGTTTCTAGGGCTATTTTGTGAAGCTTGTGGGGATGCCAACACATGGATTGGTGCTGTATGGGCTCAAATGAGGCTTTTTTCAGAGGGATTTTGCTCATGTGGTATAGGAGGGTGGTAGAAAAAATTGATGGATGAGTGGGAGATGAGAGGTAACTGCTTGCATGTCAAATTTTTTTCATTTTCTTTTTTTTTTTTGATGAGTAAGAAAATTTATTAATCCTCATAATTAGGCACAGCTCAAATACACAGGTGGTATACAAGAGTGAAATACTTAATTACAGACTACAAACAAAAAAAGAAGCATACAAGTCATTAAATTTAACCCGCTCTAATACAATAGCCTTAGCCCAAAGTAACAAAGATTGGAAAAATATGTCTCTAATACCCCCCCAATAAGTGTTCTCTATTTTCAAAACATCTTCCATTCCTTTCATTCCATATACACCACATAAGACATAGGGGCACAATCTTCCAAACACCCGCTACTTGATGTTTTCCCTGTATTTCGCACCAACAAGCCAATAGATCCACCACCCTTTTTGGCATCACCCAAGCAATGTCCAGCCTTACAAAGATTTCATCCCATAGAGCCTTCGCCACAATCACAATGGAGAAGTAGATGGTCTGTTGATTCGCCATTCCTTTTGAACATGAAACACCAATCATTTATAAAAAAAGCCCTATGCTTCCTCAGCTTGTCTATGGTCAGAAGTTTCCTGGGAGAGGCCAGCCAACCAAAGAAAGCAACTTTTGGGGGCACTTTGCACTTCCAAATGCGCTTCTAAGGGAAAATAGTAGAAGAATGGGTAGACAAAACATTGTATAAAGATCTAACTGAAAAATTCATGTTCCTGGGGGTGTACCCACAACAATTTGTCCTCCACACCACACTCCAAATTCAATGCGTACAAGGTGCTGTAGAAATCAGAAATATCTCTCACTTCCCAATCTTGAACTGCTCTAATAAATGACACATTCCACTATAGCAGACCATTCGAAGAGTACATATAATCAGCAACAAAGGCTTCCTTATGCAATGCAATTATGAAAAGAGAAGGAAAAACCTCCTTGAGAGCAACATCACCGCACCAAACATCAACCCAAAATCCGACCCTTGTTCCATGCCCTGCCACAAATTTGAAATTATGAATGAAATCCACTGAGCCCTTCCTAATAAATTTCCATACTGCCACGCCATACGATCAACGCACTTCATTAGAAATTCAACCTCCTCAAATGCTTTCAAATTTAGCGTCAACCACAGTCCCCCATAAAGCACCACTTTCTTGATGGTACCGCCACAACCATTTCCCAAATAAGGCCTTGTTGAAAATGCTCAACTTTCTAATCCCCAAACCTCCACAGGATAGGGGGTACAAATCTTGTCACATTTAATCAAATGGAACTTTTTCTCATCCCCCAATCCACCCCACACGAAAGTATGGAAGATTCTTTCCATCCTATTAGCCGCACCAACCAGAAGCGTGAATAATTAAAGATAGTATGTAGGGAGGTTAGATAACGTATTCTTAAAAAGAGCGTGATTCTTCCCCCTTGAGATGGATACATCCTTTTCCAACTAGCTAATCTATTCTCAATTGTTTCGATAACACCATCCAATATTACCTTGGATTTATGAGAGTACCCTAATGGAAGACCAAGGTACTTCATAGGCAAAGAAGAAACCTCACAACCCAAGATTTCAGCCAAGTCTCCGATATGATCTACCAAGCCACCCGATAACAATTAAGATTTAAAGTTCACCTTGAGACCGGAAACAACTTCAAAACAAAGTAAGAGGGTTCTCAATGAACGAATTTGATTAGGATCTGGCTCACAAAGAGTTAAGGTGTCGTCAGCGAAGAGAAGATGAGATACATTGACACTCCCAAATGAAGTACCACTCGCTGAAAACCCAGACAAAAAAGACCCATCCACTTCTACCTCCAAGATTCTACTTAATGTATCCATAACTAAGTCAAAGAGAAAAGGAGTTAGAGGATCTCCTTGTCTCAATCCGTGGGAGCTGTTGAAGAAACCCTTGGGAGTGCCATTAACCAACATCGAGAATCTAGTCGTCTTCATCCAATTGCACCACCTCTCCCAAAATTAAATATCTCCCCAAAATTAAATATGCCGAGGATATAAACCAAGAAGTCCCAGTTAACATGATCAAAAACATTCTCCCTACCTAGTTTGCAAAGGACAACCTGGAACACCATATCTAATTCTATTATCCAAACATTCAACAACAATAAGAATCGAATCTAGAATCTGTCTCCCTTTAACAATTGCATTTTGGGGCCTCGAAACAATCTTTTCCATGACTGTGCTCATACGATTGGCTAGAACCTTGGATATAATCTTATGCATTCCACTCACAAGACTTGTAGGACAAAAATCTTTCACGTCCACAGACTCGGCCTTCTGTGGAATAATTGCTATGAGGATTGCATTAAGGCTTTTCTCAAATATCATATGTGAGTGAAACTCAACAAAAACCTTCATAATAGTCTCCTTGATAATATCCCAATAGACCTGGAAAAAAGCCATTGAAAATCCATCTGGTCTCGGTGCTTTATCCTTATCCATTCCTTTCAGCACATTAAACACCTCTTCCTCTTCAAACATCCTCTCTTACCAGCCAGCGCACAATTGATCAATTGTGTCAAAAGCCCATCAACCTTAGACCTCCAAGGGAATTGCTCCGTGAGTAGATTATCAAAAAACTACACTGTGATTCTTAATTTCAGATCTGTTCGAAAGAATATATCCTTCCAAATGCAGCACCTCAATAGCATTAAGTCTTCTATTAGAGTTGGCCACTCTATGAAAAAAACTGGTACACTTGTGTCCTTCCTTCAGCCAAAGGGCCCAGGATTTTTGTCGCCATGAGATTTCTTCCATGAGAGTAAGTTTTTCTAGATTAGCCACAACAACAATCTTCCTTGCCTTCTCTTCATCCATGAGAACCCCAGCAGTCTCCTTTTTATCGATGCATGAAAGTTCCTCAAAAAAAATCTTCCTCTGATCATCAATCTTCCTAAATTCTTCATCATTCCACAATTTTAGATCTTCCTTCAAAGTATTAAGCTTTTCAGTCAACACAAAGTTGGGCGTACTAGAAAAATCATAAGAGGACCACCGCACTCTCACCTTCTCCACAAAAACATCAGCTTCCAACCACATGTTTTTGAATTTAAAATATCTACGTCCCTCCTGGAGACCCCCACAATCTAGGAAAATGGCAAAATGGTCCAAACATAGCCATGGAAGTCTGTTTTGACATATATCAGAAAAATGGGCCTTCCAAGATGAAGATGCAATGAATCTGTTCAATGTTGACAATGAGTTATGTTTTGGACACCAAAAATATTTTAGTATATATGTGAATAGTAATTAAATGGTTTGAGTAAAAGTTCTTTATTGGGTTTTGGGAAATAAGAGAGAACAAATTGAATAAAAATATTATATAGTAAAAACATTATTTGAATATTGTTTTTTAAATTATTTTTATTTTGAAATTTGAAAAAGTAGTATTTGTTTTTGAGTTTGAGAACTTTGTAATGATTTGAGGAAAAAATTGAAGATTTATAATTGAAAAATATTTTGTGTCTGACTAATGTTTAGGAATGAAATATCTGATAATACTTGAGAACAAATGTGTTGACAAATGGACCCTAAGTGTTGTAGTTTGAAGGGGTAAATCGAAGGCTTATTTTTAATTTTATAGACTTTTTTCTACCCTCGATTTATCCAATTCACGCTTGCCTCATGGGTTACATGCACTTATTAGGACTTGAATATATGAGGACTTTTTCATATAAACAATTCGTTTCCTGCATCTCCCTACTGCACCTTCACCAATGGTATGCTTTTAAATCCTAATCTCTACTCCTTCCAGTCTACGATTCGTATTGTTATCTCTTCATAGGTGAGATTCAATTACAATGGAACTAGATTTGGGTTAGCCACTCGGGGTTGGTTTTCGAAATTTTTCCTCAATGAGGAAACGTGGAACACTTTATGAATCCCTTTGTATTCTACCGGTAGCACAACTCAATATCTTCCACTTTGGTCCAATCACTTATGCCTTTCTCGCTTCATCCCAACATATCGGTGATCTACATTTCCATCCATATCAAGGCTCGTAAGGGGTCATCTGAATGGTCATCTAGTGACTATTGTTGTAGGAAAATATGATGAGTAGGATGTGGCTTTACCATGGACCCTTAAAGTCCACACACATGCTGTTAGCATGTCTTCCAATGTTTGAGTTGGCCTTTTCGACTGTCTGTTGGTATGGGAATGTTAAGCACTATTGAATTTTAGCTTAGTCTTCATTGACACTTGTAGACTCTTTAAAAAATAAGACAAAAATCTCGGATCTCTCAATTACTTCTCTTATGTACAACCAAGCGAGCTTACTCAATGTGTCTGTAGTAATGATCGATAAAAGGTGGGCACTCTTAGTTAATCTATCCAAATGGCATCTTTAGTATGGGGGTTTTGGGTAAGAAGACCACAAAGTCCATTACTACGTCTTCCCACTTCCACTCTGGAATGGGTAAGTGCTGTAAATTTTCAGCTGGTCTTTGATGCGCAACCTTCACCCTTTGACACGTAGCACAACTCTTGATAAAGTCGACGATGTCTTGCTTCATTCCTTTCCACCATAAGCCTTTCTTGATACATCTTGGTGTCTCCATAATGTATCGAATATGGCGAGGAATGAACTTTGGCTAATATTTGTTGTAAAATTTTCAAATTAGCCTGAAGTATGCTTTGCCCTCTATACAACAAGGTTCCATTCTTGTCCAAGGTGAACTATAAAAGTCATTTCCTCCTTTGGACTCTTCGCTAGATCTCTAGTAGTTTTGGATCCTTCCTCTACTCGATCTTCAGTTCATTGAAATCACACGCCCTCAATTGTTGCATTATAGTGAGAATCTCCTCTTGTGGTGAATCCTTCACCAACAGGTGCCTTATTCCCTCAAGAAGTGAATCCTTATCCGTGGAACCTTCCACGCCCATCAACTTCAACTTACGACTTAGTGCATCGGTGACTAAATTAGCCTTCCCCGGGTGGTACATCCTAAGGGTCCCATCATTCTTCCTAACAAATAGCATTTGCGCTCCCAATGAGATATACATGGCCTAACAAATTCCTTTGTTAACAACTCCTGTGATTGACTCTTTAGCTCTTTCAACTGGTTGGGGCCATCCTATATAGGGTGCCTTATATACTATAACTATTCCAAATTCCAGCTCAATCGAAAACTCAACTTCCCTAGGAGGTGAGTCCAATTCTCCAAACACTTATGGGGACTCTCTTACTACTAGTATACCTCATACCTCGATAGGTTCTTTCTCCTTAAGTACCGCTCGCCAACTCCTTCTTGGCTTATAGTGAGGTAATTATTCTTGACATTGATCGCAACCTACTGTTCCAGAATATTCTATCTTCCATCCTAGGCACTTCGAATGTCACATTCCTTTCCTAGCAATGTATACTCACAAAACTCCTAAATAATGAATACATGCCTAAAATAACATCGAAATCCAACAACTCAAAGACTAATAGATCCGCTTCCAAGATAACACCATCTATCTCCAAAGGACACTTTGCAACCATTTTTGTGCAAAATACCATATCTCCTTTAGCTAACACTATCGAAACCTTCTGTTGCATATGTCTTTCCTGAAGATCGCTTATCCTAGCGAACTCAGCGAATACTAACAACTGGGACACATCTGAGTCAATTAAGGTATTCGCACGGTACCACAATATTCTAAGTCAACCTGGAATGATCGAACAACTCACTATTTGCACTACACTCCTAAAATTATTAACTAATTAACCAAAGTCAGCTTTCGTACTTGTGATGATATCTGCTTCATCAATTTCTGGGGCATCCTTGTACACTTCTTTTGGAGTAAGGGCATATACTGTTGCATGTACTACCTGCCTTTGGTCTCCCTATCCTCCACCAAGGTTGGTTCACTTTACTGGCATTGCCTGAGGGCAATTGTAACAATCCGATCCTAAAATTAGACCATAAGAGAAGTTTTATGCATTTTTCATATAACTATAAATATTCTTTTATTAGTATCATTATTATAATTTTATAAGATTTTACATTTTTAATTTTAATAGAATTATTATCATATTGTTATTGGTATTTTATATGTATGACACCTCAGATTTTTGTTTTTTCCAATAGTCACTAGAGTTTTTCTTATTTCTTTAAGCCTTGTTTCTTCCTATCTCCACCCGTAAGCCTCATCCTCGTCTCGTGATTATATAATTCAATGCTTATCTCAACCAGCTCAGTAACTCTAAATCTCATCTTCATTCTTATCACCTAATTGATCTTTATCTCCTAGTTGATCATCCTAATGAGAAACCAACATAGAAATCCTATCATCAAACTCCCAAATGAATCAAACTCTATCAAATCTTATTTTTAGCAGCCATTGTTCAACCCCAACACAATCACGTCATCTATATAGGTGATGAGTCATGAAGAAAAAATTTGAAAACGACACTACGAGGCAAGTAGAATGATCATACCCTTACACGTATCTACGGTAAACTGCTTGTCTTTTATAAAAATATTATACATGCACACCCTCCATTGGAAGCCCCTTTTTACGTACCCAGGATATGATAAAATTATGAAAACACATGATTTTATGTGAAGAATTATGCATTAAGTTATTTATGAAAATTCATGATTTTATGAAATAAGTTGTGCATCAAAAGATTTATGAAAAATCATGATTTTAAGTGAGAGTTATGCATTAAAATAATTTATGAAAAGCCATGCATGATTTCATATGAAGATTTATGCATTAAAGTATTTATGAAAAAATCATGATTTTATGTGAGGAAGCATGTATCACGGAAATTATAAAAGAATGCGATTTCATTTAAAATCTATGATATGATATGACAAGATATGACAAGTATGCATGCAATTTCTTTCGAAATCTATGATATGATAAGCATGCAAGTATGATTATGATAAAGTATGTGATGGCCTAGGTTATGATATGAAGACGATACCTATGTTATGGACATATTGCATTGCCAGTCGTACATGCTAGTAGTGCACCCAGTATGTCTTCCATATGTATGGATTCCACAACCCGCGGCCACGGGTGAAATCGAAATCTACTTAGATTCGCCAACACTAACTCACGGGAATCAACAGTGTGTAACGGCCTATGATAAGTTAAAGATAAGTTCATGTTCATGTTACTTACGTATGGATTTATGAGTATACACATTTTTCAAGAAACCTTATGTTTATTATGTTTACTGTATGATGTGCTCCTTATTGAGTATTCAACTCATTTTTATACATTTTTATGTTTTTAAGCCACCCTAGGTGATGCTATTTATGAGAATAAAATTGCAGAACAAGACTTGACCCAGGGAGGCGAAGCAGAGGCCTAGACAGATTAGGCTTTGATTACTTTTATGGTTTAAGATTTAAATAAATTATTTTGATAAGCACATGAGACTTCTGTATTTTTTTAAAATAAGTGCCTCTGCAGACTCTATTTTAAAATTTAAGTATTTATTAAAGTTTTTTTTATTTATGGAAATTGATGACTTACATAATTTAGTATATTTTATCACTTCTTAATTTTAAACTTTAGTCTAATTTTATTTATTTTGTTGATTATAGGCTTCATTGTCATCATTTAAATTTATTTCAGATTTGAAGAAAATGAAGACCCAATTTTACAAGCCTATCGTGTAGGAATTCTCTCATTTAAATGAAGATGTTATTTGAATATAAAAGCTACTGAATAAAAGACCAAAATGCATGCAATAAGGGCACTTATTTTGGTTTTGAATGAAGACCAATGATGTGGCTTGCGTGGGATAGCTGGGCTCTTGAATGGATATACACT